>NW_026926965.1:0-29446 GCF_032062105.1 Saccostrea cuccullata | reverse complement strand
AACATGTAGGATAATGCACTCTGAAAAGTAATTGAACAGAAAAAGAGAAATTATTTATTTTTAATAGTTTTATTTGCGCTTTTATGCAAAGAATTTACAAACTTCTTTGGAAAACTTGTAACTATTTAATTGTGACGCAATATTAGTCAGGTATATGACGTCACTGATACATCAATGGAAACGTGGATTCAACCTGAATAATACTGCCAATCTTAATCTAAATATTACGTTTGGAGGCGAAAATGAATTCTATTTTGAAAATAAAGTAGTAATTTCTTGTTAAATAATTTCATTTTGTGTATATATTCTAAATATTTCACTAGGATTTCGATAGTAATGTGTTTAGCAGATTTACCGATGCCACGGGATATAACTCTTACATCGCAAAATTTCATAAAAACGTCTCTATATTTTGACAGAAAACTACTATCAAAAGTGTTTTGCCCACCAATTTTATTTTTGAAACTGAAAGACGAAATATTTCTAGATTTAGTTCAGCATGAATTATAGTCCTGTTAAATAAGTATTGGAAATTACAGTTCGTTGTTTCTGACCTAAATTCAATGGTTTATATAGGGGAATTCAAGAACACGAAACAAAAGGATATTTTACTAAATAAGCAATTTTAAAACAAATCTTCGATTACATTATTCCATTTGGACTACATTGATATTGTTTTCAATAAAATTTCAAATACTCGTCACATTCGATGTGCCGCCTATTAATACAACCCTGCCTGGTTTTTCGGCGGACTGCCTCTTTAAAACATTTCCGACTTATCATTGAACAAAGTCTGGTTATATTATATCATACGTTTATTTTAACACATGATAGGTTACAAGTATTTGCATAATACATGTAATGCACATTTAAGATAAAAATAAAGTTTAATAACTTTAATTTTTATCTAATATGTGCATAACCTTTTTTTGAATGATTTAAAATTACTTATCAGTGTCATTTCTTAGAATGAAACCATGTCAAAAGATTAGAGTACGGTTTAAACAAATTATTAATAATAATTTGTTATAACAAATTAATAATTTGTTATAACAAATTATCAATTTGTTATAACAAATTAATAATTTGTTTAAACAAATTAATAATTTGATATAACAAATTAAAAAAAAAAATACTGCTGCGGCCCTAATACCTTCCGTATTAGAGAGATCTGATTTGAATTTGTCAACTTATTTTTTCAAAAAGTTGCACCGACTTATAAGCGGATAAAATGAGAAATCTCCCCAAAAAAAACCCCTCAAAAATTACAACCGACTTATAGCGGACCGACTTATAGGCTAGTATACTGTATACGGCATGTATTTTATGGGAAAAATTTAATTTTGAATGAAATGATATTGTATTAATTTTTGTATTTTTATAAACAAGCAAACTTAAGTAAAATTGATAAACTAAACCTGCTTGCTACCTAACAATTATTTTCTAGCAAATTAAATTTTGTTTGCCTAAATATTCCCTAATTTTCATTCACAAGTACATCTGTATACTTCATTATTATCAATTGTTAAAAATAACATTCTTTTGGAGAACATTTACAAGGCTGTTCTAACAAATGAAGTGTCTCCCTATTGGATTAGGACAGTCATTTACAAGGTCCCGAAATATCGTAATAAGAATTCGTAAAGTTGAAAATGTTTCCTTGGTGCTTTGTTATATTCTAGGGGCTCTTTTGAGCTTCTTTGCTAGTCTGATAAACCATATTCTCAATGGATACCTTCTCCAACTTCTCCTAACTTTTTTAAATTTGACAGACTTCGAGCAGCATAAGTCTGATATTATCAAAATATAGAAATATATTCTCTCATGTGATTATCATACAACATTCTTTCTGGTTTTCAGAGCACTTTGGTCAATCTCTGTAAAAAAAAAAGTTTTAGATCTGTGGCTTTTCAGCATGCGATGTCGAATTGCCGTTTTAGATTCTACATAGAATTAGTTTTTAGAATCATATAATCCTGTATTTTAATTCTACCAACATAGTAATCAAACGGGCAAAACTATAAGTAAGGCAACAATATAAAGTTGTCCTTTTACGTAATTGTTTCTCTTGCATAACATTGCGCAAAATTGAATTATTAACACCAATCAATTAATGGTTCGGAATTCATTTTCTACAAGAAGTCCGTGTGGTCAGCTTGTTTCTGAATATGATAATTTCCAAAAAAGCTTTTCAGTTTAAAAGCATTTTTTTAAAATTTAATAAAAGTTCTTCGCTAACCCCCAAACTAATATTTCTATTTTTTTTTTGAGAGCGATTATTTTGGGGTTTTGACGATTTATTCCTATTGCAAACATGCTGAATAAGTGTAATAAATATAACTTGTGACGAAAAATATCAAATAAGTCCCGGTGTTGAATATCGAAAGGGGGGGGGTCCTGTCCACAAGTACCTGTGCACTGACTATATTAATGTCTATTCCTGTCTACTACATTGCAGTCAGGCTTATCACAAATACATGTATCTATTTCCCTGTCGAGATCTTATTGTATTTTATTACAAATTATAAAGACCTGTGATCTAGCCACTTCTTTATCTGTAGGCCAAGTTTTTACTCTTGCTTTCGAGAGGATTTATGACATGAAATACAACCTTTAGATCGCTTTAATATTCGACTTTCATAAAATTTGAGGTGTAAAAAAAACACTATTTTTTAAAGTCGGATTTATGCGACCCAAAAGGCTTGTTATGTAAAACGATGTCATGTAATCAATCTTGTTAGTTTTAATAACAAAACAACAATGTATTTGATAAGAAGAATTGCTTCTTGAAATTAAAGTATTCGAAGGTTGTTATATTCACGTAAAAACAATTGATTTGTTTCTGTTGCTGGCCACGAGATCGATTGCTTGATCTATCAAATTCCCAGTAAAACTTTACGGAGCACTTTTTAATAGTCGAGTATCTGTGTGTAGGTATTTATATTAGCTACAGGGTAAATCGGCAACCTCCAAACAGTGATATATCTTGGAATTTTCAAGACAAGAAGGATTAATATTCCAAGAGACCTTGCACTTTTATTTTTAATTAGATCTTGATTTTAGCCGGACATATGGAGAAAACAAACAGTATCTATAAGCGCAAAAGTACATTCAAACAATAAAATTCATGGACCACTAGGCACCAGAGGTGTAATCAGGTGCCATGGAGCAGTAAGCATCCCCTCCCTACCGGTCACAGCCGCCAAGTGCTCCTGGTCATGACCGAAAAAAAAAATTGGAAAACAATTCAGTGTAAGAATTTGTGACAGACATTCCTTATTCTTCAATTCTACATATACAAAGGGCGATGTTGAAAGAAAAGATTATCAATTCAAGGATAAACTATACATATCAAATTATCTCTTTACATTAATATATATACTAAAAAGTACTTTTTCAAGATAGAATGAGAAAAATTTGCTTTTCATAACGAGAGGTTCTGATTCATTTGTGTAAATTATAGCCACAAACTGTGATCAAATGACATTTTAAAAAATAATTATACTCAGTATGTTCCTCAGTTGCTAATAAGCAATCTCAATTATTTTTTGTAAATTTACATTGTAGGCATTATTAAACCATTACTTATTTTTTTTTTGCACTGCATATATAATTGTATGCATTTAGGTCACCTGAGTAACTCAGGTGACCTATTGCTATCCGTTTTCGTCCGTCGTGTGTTAACATTTGAACATTTTCAGCTTCTTCTCTGAAACCACTGAACCAATTTCAACCAAATTTGGTATACAACATCTTAGGTAAAGGAAAACATAAATTGTAAATTTTATGGTCCACGCCCCCCTGGGGCCTGAGGGGTGGAGCCAAAACCACTAAAATTATTGCAATCTTTAAAAATCTTCTTCTTTACTCCTGGACATCAAGCAGACAAACTGTTGGCATGAATGTAATGAGCATTGAGTCCTTTACCAAAATTGTGAAATTCATGTCCTCGGGGTCAGAGGTTCTAGTGCTAGGGCAGGGCTATATAGATTATATAGTGAAAATGTATTATTTCTTTAAAAATCTTCTTCTCTGCTCCTGGGTGTTAAATAAACAAACTAAGTACATAGTTATGATGAGCAAGAGTGCCTCTTCCAAAATTGTGAATTTTATGGCCCCAGGGTCAGGAGCTCTGGTGTTAGAGCGGGGCTCTATTGATTATATAGTGAAAATGCATCATTTGTTAGAAAATCTTCTAAACTGATTCTGGGTATTAAATAAACAAACTAAGTACATAGTTATGATGAGCAAGAGTGCCTCTTCCAAAATTGTGAATTTTATGGCCCCAGGGTCAGGAGCTCTGGTGTTAGAGCGGGGCTCTATTGATAAAATAGTGAAAATGCATTTATTCTTTGAAAATCTTCTTCTCTGTTCTGGGTATTAAATAAACAAAGTAAGTACATAGTTATGATGAGCAAGAGTGCCTCTTTCAAAATTGTGAATTTTATGGCCCCAGGGTCAGGGGTTCTGGTGTTAGGGCGGGGCTCTATTGATAAAATAGTGAAAATGCATTTATTCTTTGAAAATCTTCTTCTCTGCTTCTGGGTATTAAATAAAACAAACTAAGTACATAGTTATGATGAGCAAGAGTGCCTCTACCAAAATTGTGAATTTTATGGCCCCAGGGTCAGGGGTTCTGGTGTTAGGGCGGGGCTCTATTGATTATATAGTGAAAATACATTATTTCTTTGAAAGTCTTTTCCTTTGCTCCTGAGTTTTATGCCATTGATCCAAGTATATATATTTATGATGGAAGAAAGGCGCATCTAGCAAAATGGTTATTTTTTATGCCCTCCTGGGCCGGGGGGGGGGTATATAGTCTGAAAATAAATTAATGCTATGAAATCTGTTCTTTGGTATAAATCAAAAATTTTATGATAAAATTTCCAAAATTTTGAAATATGTAGCCCTAGGGTCAGTGGTTCCTTTGGGGTGAGGTGCAAAACTGGTTATAAAGTGGACGTGCATTTTCTCTTTGTTACTCTGATCTACCTCTGGGTATTAAGTAAATAGAGTAAGCATGCTAAGTTTATAATTATGATAAGCAATGGTGCCTTTTTCAAAATTGTGAATTTTATGGCCTCTGGTTTAAAACACGAACCAAAGTTAATTGTTTGAATTCAAAGTTGTTACACAATACTCAGGTGACCTATAAGGCCCGTGTGCCTCTTGTTGATTTAAATGAATTAAAAAGAAATGTCTGTCTTGGCCCTTCTAAGAGACAACGAAAGGCTCTGCTTATGAAAAGAGAGCTAATTGAGATAGTAGAATCATGATTATTAAGTACGCAATGCATCACAAGGATCAATTAGAGCTGTAAAGGAAGTGAATAACAAGATGGCTGACGGGATATAAAGCTGTCAGGAAAGATTTTCTTAGACTTCAGACAATAGTGTTTGTTCCCCATTCATAAAACTATCTGGAAATACCATAAACATAAATCTGAAAATCCCTAAAAATGAATCTGAAAAACTGACATAAAAATCCGAAATAAAAATCTGAATATCCTGTAGACGTTAATCAGTGTATACCCAATGGAATTCGAACAAGACCAATTATTTTCTTGCATCAGAGTCCTACAGTCAAAGTTGTCGAAACGCCCGTAACAGATGAATTATGTTTAAGATGTGAACGTTTATTACAAATCGGCACAAAAACACCAAGCTTTCATTGTGTTATGTTCCAAAATCGCTTTCCAGTAATTCAAATAATGGTTTAAAATGCATTATTTCACTACTCATGTAAAGATAAAAGGACGAAGAACATTTTTAACAACGACTTTTTTTCATCCTGATTTCGTGTCAACAAGTTTTCTAGCCTCTGTTCAACCTTGACTCTATTTGCTAGCGCTCTCGAGCGCTAGCAACTACGTTAGTCCAAATTCCTTGAATACGCATGCTCGGCCGCCATGGTCGTGCATTCTGGGAAAACTGTGAAAAACTACTACAGGTAGACCGTATGATAACAATTTCGTTGTATCGTGTTGTAGCATGAAATAACTGTTTATTTATTGTGTAACTTACACTTTAAAGATAACTTCATTTTTATATTAATATTTCAAATTCTGGTGTTTTTTTTGCTGACGGAAAAGCCCGAATCATTATCTGATTGTTCTAAACAATAAGGGAGGTTGGTTTTTTTTTTTTTTTTTTTTTTTTTTTTTTTTACATCTAAGCACAATCAAAGATAGATTCTAATTTCTGATTGGTCAATTCAGCCAATCTTACAAATTCCAGAAACAGAAGCAAGAATTTACACTAAAAATAACGAATAAATCCACTATTTGTGTTTAAAAAAGTCTGATGTGTATGGCTTTTAATAACATATCTTGACAAAGATGACCCAAAGGACCAATTAAGCTACTTCACATGCGTTCCAAACTCTCTGGGACTTGTACACGACATACACTTTGAGTTATTTTCTATATTCCTTTCAGCTCCCATGTATTTTCTTTGCTACATTGCCAAGAAATTCTCTCCTTTAAATCAGCTCATACATGCAATGTCTCAATCGGCATCTTCTTCATATTATAGAGCCCCCCCCCTCTCCAGTAAAGGTCATATATGTTGTGTTGTGCCAAAACTCCAATAGGTCACCCCCCCCCCCCTTATTTCTTAACCTTTGTGTCTATAAAATACGCCTCACAGAACAATAATAACTTATCACTCTCCAGCCCTGATAAAAATTAAAGAATTCAGCAAAATAAATCATTTGATCACGGATCTTTCTTTCTGTGTTTAAAAAATGCTACGGCGCTAGCTCACCTATCTTTTTAAAAGATAAACTTGTGTATTACATGTATGGTCAGATCGTATTTCGGCTAAAGGTTTCCTCCTCGTTTGTGCCTCCCTCCGTCCGTCTGTCAGCATGTCTATCTGTCTGTCCCTCCGTCTGCGTGACAGTCTCTCAAATGGCTTACAGCCTCTTTTTTCTTAACACTTGCAAATATGTTATGCTTATTTTTGGTATGTCAGGGTATCTTGATGAGTTACATCAAATTTGGATTTCGTTCCGCTTCCATGATTTTTCGCGGCAATTATGGTCCTTTTTAATATTTAACGGGTTTCTACGCTTTCTTCTAAACGCTTGCAGAGGGGACTACTATCTTTAATAAAATTCAGTGGTTTTCGCACCCCTTTCCCCTAATGCTTGCTGGTAGATGTTGAGCTGATTTTTGTTTTGTGCACCTACCTTATGAGTTATAGGTCAATTTTTATTATGTACCGAAAAATAAGGATGAACGTTAGAGACTGTGCAGCTGACAAAAGTGAAGAAAAATGTAAACAAACACTAGGCTAGACTCCTAGTTTTCTCTATGTACACAGGTTTAATCGATAGCCCAAAAACTGTATGAAATACTTGTTTACATTTAAAATAAAATAATTATCATTTTACTTGCTTATTTTCTTCATTTTTATACATGAAAAGCAAGTAGAGCAGGTCATTTTATAATTTATGTACCGGTAGATATTATTGCGCCATGTGATTAGGTCACATATTGACCTCTGACAAACTTCATACAGAATTGAAGATATTTTCTCTCTGTATGTTTAATTGTTTATATAATGGAGAGATACCACAAATGTATATATTGCTGTATAAGTATGGGAAGTTGACGATTGAAAAGTTAAATTCATCATATGTATCATAAAGTTTTGTTGTTAGATTACCATTTACGTCTTTTTATAAATATATAAAATATGAAACAAATGTGACAGACTGCGATACTCACTGGGATATACTGAGTCGACATAGGAATGGAAGTAACTATTGTTAATAAAGTTTATCTCCTCTGGATAAACTAGGTTATTTTGAGCACATAATTATTGACTATAGAAAGATAGACAACTCTTACTTGTCACATTTATACAACTGGGCATGCGCAAGGTAAACTTCCTTTTCCTGTTGAACAACAAAGCTGCTGGTACCAAAAATTTTAACTGAAGAAAATTACTTTCATCTAAGGCATCACGAAGAGAAAGTCAAAGTAAGTTTGTTTAATTAATGAGTTATTAATTAGGATCAATTATGTGAATGATTTATATAAAAATTTAGGGTTTTAGTCACGATTTATCAGATTAAATTTTTGGAAAATGTTCTCGACCTTGCTGATAGGTCAGCCATGTTGTAAAAAAAAAAAATGATGAATGAGTCAGAGTAGAAAATTATTCAATTAACTTGACAGGGAAAAGTTTAGTTTAGTTGCAATAAAAGGTAATATGTTTTGGTATTAAACAATCAAAAAAAAAAAAAAAAAAATGACGGAGATTAGTTTAGTTGCTATGAATTGTAATTTGTGCTTGCATTATATTTAAATAAATAATAGGAATATTACAATTGAAAAAAAAAAAAAAAGAAAAAATGATGAATTTTAAATGGAATTAAAATGACATTTCTTTTGTTTTATGAGCCATGTTGAGAGCCAATAAAACCAGGGCATCGAAGGCCAAAAGCCCATATGCCCGCCCAGTATCTAGGACTTCTGCGGCACATAGTATTGTAGCCTCCACGGTGACCACCCAAGCATCCACAGTAGCGTCGACGTCCATTGACCCCATCATACCGACATCAGTCACCAGTCATTATTCCCAGGCAGCTATGTCAGTGCCAACAAGAACTTACATGGTCAGCCAAGAATCGCTTGTTCAATCAGTACCCTTACAGCCTGTCTACGAGACTGCAGACATCCCACTCTGGTTGTGGTACCGTACCCACCCAACAGACAGTGGTGCAGGAGCAGTAGCCTGTGCCAACAACTAGCACTACAACAGGTATAAATTGCATGGTTGAATTAGATAGGCCTACACCTTTTCAGAGTGTAGCATCAATGCTTGGAGCTCATGTCTCTCAAACATTGAAAGAAAAAAATTTGGAATAACGAGTATGTCGCTTTGAGTAAACTGTTGATCAAAGAGCCAGTTTCAGATATACAGCATCATATTGTTTATCTTGATGGTTTAATTCAGGTTAAACCTAGATAAGATGAAAAAATTATGTCTATTTCACAATGGACTGATGCCTTTTTAATTTTTGCCTCAATTTACTGCGCCAAGCACTCTGCACAAGCTATAAATTTATTTCGTTATATGGCAACAATTAGAAAAGGTGCAGAGCGTTCACCTACGTCTTATGGTTGGAGGGATTATGACATCCAGTTTAGGCTGAAAAAATCATTTGATTCAAATCTTAACTGGGGTTCGGTTGATGCTGAACTTTGGTTGTTTTATATGCAGCCCACTGTACAAAATTATAGTCAGAATCCCCCAAACAATTTAAATGTTACTCTTACAATTTTCAGGGTGTTTGCGAAAAACACAATTGCAAGTTTTTGCATATTTGTGTGAAATGTAATGGTTCACATCCTTCTTTACATTGCAGATCTTCCCAGAATAACAATGTCAAACAATTCCCCCAGTCTAGGCCCACACAACAGCAGTTCCGCCCAAGATTCCCACAGCGAGCAATTCGACCTACACAATAAGTTATGGGATTTAGGCCATTCTCCAATTAAATCCAACAATCTTCACAAATTATTAATAAATTATCCTGACAGAAAAGTTGCCAACATATTAGGGCAGGGTTTTGAGAAAGGGTTTTTGTTAAATTATCAGGGCCCTAGAGTAAGGGTTGAATATAAAAATATGAAGTCTGCAATTCAACACTCTAGCGATCTAGAAGAAAAGATTAAGAAGGAAATTGGATTAGGTAGGGTTTTGGGTCCTTTTTCAGCCCCCCAATATCAAATTTAAGATGTAGCCCAATAGGTTTATTACCTAAAAAACAAGGTGGATGGCGTATGATAACCAATCTTTCACATCCTTATGGTGATAGTGTTAACGATTACATAGATCAACAAGATTGTACTGTCAGCTATGCTTCGTTTGATGATGCAATTAACATAATTCAAAACAAAGGAAAAGGGGCCCTTATGGCAAAGATGGATATTTGGCAGTGCATTTAGGCTTTTACCAATCAATCCTCAGGAATTTTGTCTGCTAGGTTTTAAGTTTAATAATTCATATTATATTGACAAGTGTTTGCCAATGGGGTGTTCAGTATCTTGTTCACTGTTTGAAAAATTTTCATCATTTTTACATTGGGAATTAGAACAGAGGTCACAAAAGGATGGCATTGTTCATTACTTAGATGATTTCTTTTTTGCTGGATCAGCGAATTCTAGTGAATGCAGAGAATTAATGTATCATTTTCAAGAACTGAGTCAATTTTTAGGAGTTCCCAATTGCAAAATTAAAAAACTCAAGGTCCTTATACAAATTAACATTTTTAGGGTTAGGAATAGATTCTGTTGAAGAGACAAGTTTTTGTTCCAAAAGAAAAAGTGGATGAATTGTTGGAAAAGATAAAGTATGTTCAGTGTAGTAAAAAAGTAACAAAGAAAGAATTAGAATCGCTTGTTGGTTCACTTGCCTTTGTTGTAAAAGCACTACCGGCTGGTAGGGCATTTTGTAGGAGAATTTACGGGGCACTACAAGGTGTTGATAGATCTTTTCATTTGATTAGAATATCTAATGAGATTAAGTTGGACCTTCAGATGTGGGTTGTATTTACCAAAATTTTAATGGACTAACTCGGTTTCCATCAGTAGATTGGTCAGATAGTGATATGTTGCAATTTTATACAGACAGTTCAGGGTCGGTTGGGTGTGCTGTTGTTTTTGGCGATGAATGGAGTGTGTTAGCTTGGCCGGCAAGTTGGTCTCAGGAGATAAAGAAGGATATTACTTTGTTGGAGCTCATTCCAATATTGTTAGGTATTGTTATTTGGGCAGAAAAACTAGCTTCTAATAAATTGCTATTACATGTAGACAATTTAGCACTTGTTCACATAATTAACAACAAAACGTCAAAAAATAAGAGAGTTATGGTTTTGTTGAGAGCCTTGGTCCTCAAAACATTGCAGAATAATATTCAAATCAAATGTCAACATATTCAAGGTATTAAGAATGATAAGGCAGATGCTCTTTCTCGTTTTCAGTTTTCGAGGTTCCATCAGCTGGCTCCTGGGGCTTGGCCTTATCCCTGTCCAGTTCCTATGCAATTTTGGCAAATTATTCATCAACTGTAGAGAACCTGGTAGATGCTAGCATTTCGGACAATACAACAAAGTTTATAGGCAGGGCATTCAAACCTTTATTAAATTTAGAGTAGATAACTCTTTTCCACAATTGTGGCCTCCACCTGTTGACCATGTAATCAATTTTGTTGCACACATGTCAGAGAAAAAATGCGCCTTTTCAACCGTCAAGTGTTATCTGTCTGGTATAAGCTTTTTTATAAACATTCATGGATGGCCAAATTCTGTGGAGTCATTTTTTATTAAAAAACTGCTTACTGGTTACAAAAGGTTGACTGTGTCTAGTGATATTAGAAGGCCTATTACCTTGCACTTATTAGGTCGTATCATAAATACCTTGCCATATGTTGCACATTCTTTATACGAGGCAACATTATTTCAATGTGCCTATTCAGTAGCAATTTTTGCATTGCTTAGAGTCAGTGAAGTAGTAGACCTTCAATCTGATAGTGTTCAGTTATTACAAGACCATGTTAGTCTACTGATTAAAAGTTCTAAGACTGATCAAATGCACAGGGGTTCAGCAGTTAAAGTTCCAAAGCATGCCCAGTCATTAATTTTGTTTACAATACTGCAGAAATTTCTTGCAATGCGTCAGACAATTTCAACTACAAAATTTTTTGTGCATTTCAACTCCAAGCCTTTGACTCAGTATCAGTTTTCTACAATGCTCAATAAATGTTTATCATTTTTGAATATAAACACATCGGTTTTTAAATCTCATTCTTTTAGAATTGGTGGGGCCACACATCTGTATTTAAATGGTATGAGCGAAGCTGAAATCAAAACCATTGGCAGATGTAATTCTACTGCCTTTACAAGTCATATATAAGGCCAATTGTTTAATAAGTTACATGCAAATTTATTTTGTTCAAAATCATTTCAGATTGCATATGGATCATTGGTTCATCTTTATATTTTCGAGCTCAAGAAATGTGCTCAACAGAGAATGCTTAACAACCTGGGATTTGAATCACATAGGATAATTTGGCATGGAATAAGGGGTATGGTTTGGTCACAGCTTTATCCAACTATCCAAAAGAAATTAAAAGATAATAACCCACCAACAATCCTAGTAATACACTGTGGTGGCAATGGTATTGGTAATGCACATAATACGTGAAGGGTTTACAAATGTACATGAAATCTACCATTGTAAATATTTCACAATTAATGCCAAAGACAGTTATTGTTTGGTCTCATATTTTACCACGAAGTAATTGGACCTTATGTCTTTTCTGATGATAAAATTGGAGAAGAAGAATCAATTCAGCACTTGCTACTTTTGTTGTTAAGGAAAATGTGTGGGGCCTCCATTAAACATCCTGATATTTTAAAAAGACATGTAGCCCTTTTTCGCAAAGATGGTGTATACTATCAGACTTGGGTAATGACTTGTTTGTGAATTCTTCAGGGAATTGCTCTGGGGGTGTTTTTGTGAACCACTGACAGAATTTATCCTACTACTCCCACATGTACTTGTTAAGTCTTGTCATGGCCAATCCTTGGAGTTGTGAAGTTGCATATTTGAAAATTGAATTGTATACAATTACTGGTTGAGTGTTAAATTGATAAATATGTATTTGTATTGGTGAATGCAAAATTGACCGCCTAGATTTGTTGGCGGATGACCCACAAAAAATATGTTTGTGGTTCATTTGGCAGAATTTTGCAGATGCCACCTCCATGGGGCACTGTTTTCCATCCTGGTGAGGTTATATTATTGTCTTGAGTTGTTTGTATATGCTGCATGAATTTGAAGATGGCGCATATTTTGTTGTTTTGTTGAAAAAATTGTGAATAAATGGCCATGACAAGTACGCCAAACATTAATTATTTGTAATATTTTGATTCCGCTAATTGCAATAAGATCATAGAATATAAAGTATCAATTTCTAGAAATTATTGTTATTGGTCTTCCAATGGTAAAGAACAATGGTTTGTGAGGATGTTTGCTGTATCTAAAAATAATTGATAATAACATGTTGGCATTATATCTAAATGTCCAGTTAAAGACTACACATGTGCTTTCTTCTTCTCATGTAAAAGCTTTTGAATAAATTCTTCTTATTATGAATAAAAAAAGATCTGCTGATAAAGGGGCCAACTGGTACTTTAGGGATTCCAACAGACCTGATCTAAAAACTACACAGATATTGGCAATCGAAATTTCAGACATCTTTTGAATATCAACTTCAGAATATTCGTGTGTACAATAAAAAAAAAGGTTTACAGCAAAATAATTGCATATGATTAGTGACAAGAAAGTACAATTATTATTCACAAAGTTTCGCCTTCACTGCTGTGAATATTTATTTAAATATTTATTTAAAGAGTAAAGAAAGAGGCTTGGAAGTTTTTCAGGCTTTCAACATTAATTGTTAATTGTTAGGACAACTGATTGACAAACGGGAAGGATTAATTTGACTGTATCTCCAAAAACTCATTTATTTGCATAGCTGATCATCCTTAAAAGAAATAATAATTGATTTACTATTCGAAGAACAATTAATCAACACCGCTAACTGTGTTAACCAACTTTCAGTTTTAGATCAATATCCTTCTCAATTAAGTCAGGAGGATACTAAAATTACTATCAAACACACGGTGTAGATATTGTTAGGGAAAGAATTTCATTAAAAGCAATTATATTGAGTGAAAATGCTGAGAATTATGTGATAATGCGAGAGAATTACCAACGGAAGCCCTTACAAAAGGTTTAGATATATCGAGGTAGTTTAAGAATGTAAGAATGTGGTATACATTCAGTCTCTTTTAGTTTTTTTTAGAAATAGAAAGTTCGGTCTGTGAGAAGTTTATTGTACTTATAAATTTGTATGCGTAATTCTGTAAAGAAAAGGTTAACATTCTATAAAGCCGTATATGTGTCCTTTTCTAGAACTAATACAACAAGTTTAGCCTGAGTTTCCTCTGCTTCCTCAAGGACAAAAATCAACATAAATACTAGAAGAACGTCCGTTTCTTCACAATTAGTTTCTGGACTAAATTAATACTCTGTTTATATTATGAAATGATTTATTTATAGATCTTGAAAATTGTTCTTTTTTTACCAGAAATTTTTTTTTAATTGATTTTTTTTAATTATTTGAAAACAGAGGGAGATAATTCTTACCAAAAATCAAGGTCATAAATTAAGAAACAATCCACTCTTACAAAGTAATAGTAACACATGGGAAGTATGTTTAAATATAATGAGCATAAACTACCAACACATCTGTTGTGTACGAGTATTAAATTGAATCTGCTGCTATTAGGGATGGGATACCTTTTTATGCATTGTAGCTTATACTATCTTGACGCATAGAATCTAGCAGGCGCTTTGCATGAACTTATCATATTCAGCTTTTACCAAAATTTTTAATGTCATGGCCTCTGGGTCCATAGTTCATTCGTTCAAATGGTGCTAAAGAACATAGGCTGGTAATATATTGAACATGTAATGCATAAAAGGTTTATAAAATATTCTTTACTATTAGAAAATATTAAAGTGTTCCCCTTTTGACGCAGTGCTTTAATTATATGAAGTCTTTGCTCCATAATATCGTGTGCAACTTCCATTTGCATTTCATATAAAAGTACTTAAACTTCATCATGTTATATAGTTTTGTCATGAAATGTATTGAGATAATGAACAGTATTCAAGCTCAAAAGTCCATTCAACATTGTTCAAACAATATGGATCAATACAAGAGCTGAAACGGACCTTTAAAACATAAGGAGGTTGGATCGGGTGCCAAAAAGGAGTGAGCATCCCCTACCGACCGGTCACACCCACCTTGTGTTTCTTGTCATGATCGGGAAATAGCGGAGGAATCCGTCAATAATTCTGTGTGTACATAATGGTCTAACAATTAGTATGAAAAACGTCAATTAACATTTGACTTAATTATGGATTCCATTTGCTGACAACTGACAAGATTATTGTATGGATCATAGAACTTAAGAAATGATTACGTTAAACGAAACTGTTGATATTTTTGTGTCATCAACTTGTTTGTCAATGATTTACCTTGTTTTAGAAATTATTAAAATGTAGTGCATGCTCTTGCGTATTGAATCGAATTAGAGATATAAACCCCATTTGCAGGTGAAAAGGGTATACTGTTCCATGGGTGAGGGAAGTTAACGATTGAAAAAATATTGTAAACTGCATTTTTTAAAATTGAAATTTATCATGTGCTCTTTTTAATTAAATAAGTGATCGTTCAAACATTATTTGCGGTGAACATATATGATGTAGTTATCATATCAGATACAATATGTTTGTCATAATACATACAAGTATAATTATTTTTTATGATTGATTTGATATAAAATATAATTTAATTATTGGTTGTATGTGGTTTTCTGCCCAATTCCTGACATAGTTAGACAATTTTCAAAAAGGTACTTTTGCTGACTATAACAATGTTCTAACTTTTTGTGTAAAGTGAACAGGGGGATAGAAAATCTTTAAAGAATTTTGAATTTTCCCTATATGATTGGTACATCCTCCTCCTGGAATCCGAATATTAGCCCTCGGGCTATGTTTCACAATTCTAGAAGAGGCATCCTATAGTTCATCATAACCATGCACTTACTTTGCCTGCTAAATAAACAGTGGGGAAAAGTAGATTTTGAAAGATCTAAAACATATTCACTTTATGATTAATAGAGCTCTCACCCCCACAACCCGCTTTAAATAAAAGCCCTTTTAAGGAACAGACATCCTAGCTTAACACGATCTTACATTTAGTTTGATTGCTAAATATACCCATCGGTAATGTGGAATATTTAAACAATAACGAGTTTTTCCACTGTTCACATGGAATCCCTCGATCCCTGGAGCTAAGAATTTCGTGAACACTTTTGAAAGAGGCATCCTTGCTAATTATAACCATACAATCTGCTATATCTGCCTATCTGAGATTGTCATACACAGCATGATTTGATATATTGATCATTTTGATGCTTGAAAAGCATTTTTTTTTTTGTAGAAAAACAAGCTTGTTCTCTTGTATTTTCTTAAACACAGTATACCATATAAATTTATAAAAATAAATTTTCTAGCTTCCTTTAACCTGTGTATCCTTTCAATTAAGATTGATGGTCATTTTGTAACAGTGTTTTTGACTGTTTTTAAATTATGATTTTTGCAATACTTTCTAAGAGACACCCCAATCATTGGCTAAATTTGGGTTATATCTTATGTTGTCTATTTTAATGTTATTTTCAATTATGATTTGCATATTTAAATTAATAATTGTTCACTGTCTATGGACAACATACCTCATAATTATGCTTATAATGCAAAGTGTTTAATGACAAATAACGTAAGAAAAACAGTATATAATGGAAGTTTAACAAGATATAATATAACAAAGACTCATATCATTAAAATAACCCACACGTTAAATCTGAATACGGGGTACTAGAAGAATAATTCTGATTTTAATAATAACTTTAAAATTAGAATTATTCATCTAGTACCCCTTATTCAGATTTAACGAACTTAAGGATTTTGAATAAAAAGTGTCAATATGAAACAATATGGATAGAATTTTAATTTAATTTTGTATAAGACGAGAAGTTAATCACTACCATCGCTGCTAGATGTCCATTAATGTTAAAATGCATTTTACTGAGCCCCATCCAGGTCATAAATCTTGAAATATTTGTAGAAGTTGTGTTAGTTATATCAATAAATTAAGAAGGTTTTAAAAGTGTAAACTCAATAAACACCAACATAGCGCCACCTGGAGGCCTGAACAAAAAAATTACTTTTTTTTGATACATGAGACCAATGCCGTCAATTTTTCGCGAGAGACCTGAGTTTCATTTCGAGGCTCAGAGGGTGACTCAAGTGGTATACTCATTGTTCGTCAAGGTTCACGAGGCTCTAATTTTTGTATATGAAACATGTGCAGATAACAAACAGTATTCAAGCTCAAAAGCCCCTTACACAAAACAAAGCAGAAGCAGAGAAAACACGGACCTCAAAAACATCAGAAATGGATCAGGTGTCATTGAGGAGTGAGCATCCCCTCCTGACCGGTCAACATAGCCGTGTGCTCCTTTTATGATCGGGAAATAACTAAAAAAAAATCAATTCAGTGTGTATACCAGTATAATGGTCTAACAATTAGCATGATGCTTTAGTCAGCATTTGACTTAATGATAAATGCTAACAAGGTCATTATCGATGATGTTGACACTAAGCTCCAAACAAAACAAAAATAAAATAATGGTATATTTAGGGCATCAACTCTTCATGTGTAATATTATAAAACATTCGAATTTTAGTGCACATGAACTTAAATGATGACGAGGAGAATTGGTATTTGATAATGATTGATGAAGCTATAAATAAGATGACATCAATTTTCATAGAACAAGTTAAAATTTCCTTTAAACAAGAGATTTCGATCTAAAATAATTTCTACTTGGTTGATAATTATGATGTTTAGTAGTCCTTAATCTTGTCCCTCAACTTCGGTTTTCAGTCAAATTAATAAATGTGTGCAAGTCTGGTGACCTACTTTTGTTGGGGATTTGTGTTCAGACTTTGTAACATCGATTTATCTGTCTGATTACGCTAATTCAGATAATCGACGGCTAGAATTTCCTTCCCTAAGACGAACGTCTCGTTAAGAAAATTCCAAATTGAAAATTATAATTTGATACCATATTCGTGATCAAATCAAGAATAACAATTTCGTACCCGCAGAAAAAAAAAGTTGCGTCACATCTTTATGCCTAATGATACATGAAGATAACGAATTGTAATCAGATCAAGGGAAACTAATGGAGAATGAGTCACACTTTCAAATACAAACAAATGACCCTTTGTCAACCTTCAAAACATTCACTGCTTGTGATCGTATAATTTTGAATGAAGGATTTAAATAAGTCTTTGTTATATCATTCTAGAAGGGCATGTCAACCGTTGCAAGATTCGATCTTTTCCATTTGCATTGTACAATTTTCCATTGAAATTTAAATGTTTTCATTCGTAATGTGTAATTTTTCAATTGTATTGTTTAATTTATACATTCCACAATTATCAATTTTTTGTGTGTTTTTCAGTTTTTATTTGAAACCTGAAAATTTCTTATAAGCATTGTACGCATACTTTTTTTTCCATACGATTGCATTAATTTTCATTTATATTGTTTGATTATGTATTTTCATTGTATTTTTTTTTTCATTTATATTGTATTATTACGTTCCCCAAACGAAGTTGGGGAACATATTGTTTTTACTCTGTTTCTTATTATTATTATTCTTATTATGTTCCCAAATGAAGTTGGGGAACATATTGTTTTTACTCTGTTTTCTTATTATGTTCCCCAAACGAAGTTGGGGAACATATTGTTTTTACTTGGTTTCTTATATGATGTTTCGAAACGGAGTTTGGGAACATATTGTTTTTACTCGGTTTCTTATTATTATTATTATTATTCTTTTTTTCTTCTTTGTTCTCCGGTACTTTTTTGTCCGCGAGTGTTCTCAGAAACTGTTCACCCAACTAAGTTAAAACCTTTTTAGGTTAATAGGTGTCAAATGTAGGTGTGCACAACGAAGGTCATTTTGCGCGCATACGCATGCACGTGCGTGCGCGTGAAATGAGTGAAATGACTGATATACTTATTATAGCCATAACTTTTACATTTTTTATTGAAATGCTTTGAAACTCATTCTATAAGGATATATTAATAGTCTAGATAATATGACATGGTCAAATTAGCACTAACACACGTGCATGCACGTGCGCTTCCCTCTGATTGGCTGAAACAAAGATTTCAATATCTCTTTTGTTTTTTGACGAAATGCTTTGAAATTTTAAACATAGTCATGCATTAGGATATACTACAATATAATATATAGCAGGTATCATGAAAACACGCGCATGCACGTGCGCTGCAATCTGATTGGCTTAAACTTTAAATGGGTATAACTCCTTTGATTTTCAACCAAACAGGATGGGATTTAGAACATAGATAGACATAGTGGATTCCTACAAAAAGGTAAGGTCATCATGCACATGCATGCACGTGCATGCACGTGAGATGGGTAAAATCAAAAATACACTTGATGAAGCGTATTTTTTAATACTTTTGGATTAAATGCTTTATTATTTTATTATATTAATGTATATAGATAGTGTAGACAAGAGAATATGGTCATTACGCACATGCATTTACATGTGCACGCGTGCAAATGCTAAAATTTGAATTTACTCTGTATACTTCAGGGAAACGTTGTTAAAGTGTAAAATGCATAGAGTTTGTCGTTTTTAATGAAGCTTAAAGGGAGTATGGCACCAAAAGGGAGTTGGGGAGCGTTTGGGTACATCTGTACGGTTCCCGTTACAATTAGCCCTAGTTATTATTATCATTATTTTTTTACTCTGTTTCTTATTATTATTATTATTTTATTTTCCGCGAGTTGTTCTCCGAAACCGCGAGTGTTCTCAGACCCAACTGAGCTAAAACCTTTTTAGGGTTAATAGGTGTGTAGTGTAGGTGTGCGGAACGAAGGTCATTTTGCCCGCATGCGCCTGCACGTGCGTGCGCGTGAAATGAGTGAATTGACTGATATACTTAATATAGCTAAAACTTTTATGTTTTTTGAATAAATGTTTTGAAACTCATTATATAAAGATATATTAAAACTGTGATAATAAAATGACACTGTCAAATTAGCACGAACTCA
Source organism: Saccostrea cuccullata (assembly GCF_032062105.1). NCBI lineage: Eukaryota > Metazoa > Mollusca > Bivalvia > Ostreida > Ostreidae > Saccostrea > Saccostrea cuccullata. The sequence continues at coordinate 9,637 of NW_026926965.1, read as the reverse complement.
CGCGCATGCACATGCGCTTCGCTCTGATTGGCTGAAACAAAAATCTCAATATCTCTTTTGTTTTTTGACAAAATGCTTTGTAATTTAGAATATAGTCATGCATAAGGATATTCTACAACATCATATATAAAAAATTTCATGAAATCACGTGCATGCGCATGCGCTTCAATCTGATTGGCTGAAACTTTAAATGGCTTTATCTCCTTTGTTTTTTGACGAAATGCTTTGAAATTTAAAATATAGTCATGCATTAGGATATCCTGCAATATGATATACGTGCGGGCGCGTGCAAAAAATTTCAATATAATATGGTGCATGCACGTGTGCTGCAATATAAAGATATATATCAGGCTGATAAGTATGACATTTCAAATTAGGCTATATCTCCTTTGTTTTTTGAGAAATCTTAATATCTTTTTTGTTTTAAGATGAAATGCTTTGAAATTTATAACATAGACATGCATTAGGATGTACTACAATATGATATAAAAAAATTTTCATGAAATCACGCGCATGCACGTGCGCTGCAATCTGATTGGCTGAAACTTTAAATGACTATAACTCCCTTGGTTTTCAACCAAACAGCATGGGATTTAGAACATAGATAGATATAAAGGATTCCTACAAGATGGTATGGTCACCATTCACATGCATGCACGTGCTTGCACGTGCGCTTTGCTCTGATTGGCTGAAACAAAAATCTCAATATCTTTTCTGTTTTTTTACAAAATGCTTTGAAATTTAAAACATAGGCATACTTTAAGATGTCCTACAATATGATATATAATAATTGTCATGAAAACACGTGCATGCACGTGCTCTGCAATCTGATTGGCTTAAACTTTAAATGGCTATAACTCCCTTGTTTTTCAATATGGGATTAAGAACATAGACAGACATAATGGACACCTACAAAAAGGTATGGTCATCATGCACGTGCGTGCACGTGCAATGAGTAAAATGTGTAGACAAGATGATATCGTCATTACGCTCTTGCAATCACATGCGCACGCCTGCATTGCTTAAATTTGAAATACTTGGTATACTTTTGGGAAATCGTTGTTTACGTCTTAAATGCATAGATTTTGCCTTCTTTAATGAAACTTACAGGGAATATGGCACGAGAAGGGAGTTGGGGAGCGTTTGGGGAACATCTGTAACGGTTCCCGTTACAATTAGCACTAGTTATTTTTTATTATTATTTTTCTTATTTCTTCTTCCTGGGTACTTTTTTTGTCCGCGAATGTTCTCAGAAACTGTTCATCCGACTAAGGTAAAATGTTTTTAGGGTCAATAGACATGTGTATGTAGATGTGCGGAACGAAGGTCATTTTGCGCGCACGTACGCTTGCAAGAGCGCGCACGTGCAACATGTGTAAATGACCGATATAATTGATATAGCTATAACTTTTTTAATTTTTGATGAAATGCTTTGAAACTTGTAATATTAGGATATATTAGTAGCATAGACAATATGACATGGTCAAAATAGCAAGAACTCACGCGCATGCACGTGCGCTTCGCTCTGATTGGCTGAAACAAAAACCTCAATATCTTTTTTTGTTTTTTGACGAAATCCTTTGAAATTTTGAAAATAGCCATGCTTTAGGATATTCTACAACATGATATATAACAATTATCATGTAAACATGCGCATGCACGTGCACTGCAATCTGATTGGCTTAAACTTTAAATGGCTATAACTCCTTTGTTTTTCAACTAAACAGTATGGGATTTAGAACATAGACAGACATAATGGACTCCTACAAGGAGGTGTAGTCGTCATGCACATGCATGCATGTGCGTGCACGTGTGCTTTGCTGTGATTGGCTGAAACAAAAATCGCAATATCTTTTTTAATTTTTGACAAAATGCTTTGAAATTTTAAACATAGTCATGCATTAGGATGTCCTACAATGTGATATATAACAGTTTTCGTGAAAACATACGCATGCACGTACGCTGCAATCTGATTGGCTTAAAATTTAAATGGCTATAACTCCCTTGTTTTTCAACCAAACAGGATGGGATTTAGAACATAGACAGACATAATAGACTTTAACAAGATGGTACGGTCGCCATGCACGTGCCTGCACGTGTTCTTCACTCTGATTGGCTGAAACAAAAATCTCAATATCTTTTCCGTTTTTTGACGAAATGCTACGAAATTTAAAACATAAGCATACAATAGGATGTCCTACAATATGATATATAACAATTGTCATTAAATTACACGCATGCACGTGCGCTGAAATCTGATTGGCTTAAACTTTAAATGGTTATAACTCCCTTGGTTTTCAACAGAATAGGATGGTTTTTAGAATATTGATAGACAAAATGGAGCCCTACAAGAAGGTATGGTCATCATGCACATGCATGCACGTGCGTGTACGTGAAATTAGTAAAATTAAGAATATGCTTGAATAACTGACTTTTTCAATACTTCTGGATTTAATGCTGTGATATTAAGTCTATTTGAATATATATACATAGTGTAGAAAAGATGATATGATCATTACCCACATGCAGTTACATGAGCACGCATGTAATGCAAAAATTTGGATATATTTTGTAGTCTTCTGGGAAAACGTTAAGTCTAAATTGCACAAAGTATGTCGTATTTATTAGAGCTTAAGGAAATATGGCACCAAAAGGGAGTTGGGGAGCGTTTGGGGAACATCTGTAACGGTCCCCGTTACAACTAGCCCTAGTTTATTTTTTTGCTTTTTTTCTACTTTCTTCAACCCAAATGATATTGAAATCCTTAAAAAAGTGGAAAGGCCGATAATTGTTCACTGAACAATTAGTTTACTAGTTTATGATATGTCTGTCTTTTTTAAAATTGAAAAAAACATCCTGCATACAGATTAATAGAGGAGAACGGAAGACCTTCTTTGTTGCTGTAGCAACAAGAGTTGATAGAGAGTTAAGGTCTTCCGTTTCAGACGGAAGACCTTATAGTGATTCTACTGTTTCTTTTTATTATTATTATTTTTTTTTCCCCTTTTGTAATTTCTTTTTTTGATGATTTCTCATAGATGACTGGACAGATTCTTATGAAATTTTCAGGGATGATAGAAAGTGATAATATCTTTCAAACGTAGTTTTCAGTTTTTCAAAATTCACTTCGGGTCATCAAATATGTCCGATTTCCGTTTTTCCAAAAGTGATCATGTCCGGACGATATCTCAGAAATGATAACTTCCGGTCATCACAGGAAGTGATCTAAGAAATCGAAAATTTCAACTTTTTCTTTTATGAAACTTTTTTGCATCACATTATAGTATCTTATTTGTACTTTCGAAATATGTCAGTCCCACCGGAAACAAAAACGACAACTTCCGGTTATAAGAGAAAAACTGCATATTTTCAGTATTTTTCTTTCCCATAAATATTTTTTATAGATAAAGTATTTGTAATGATTTTTGGATATGTTATTCAGACTGCAAATGTCTACAGTAACGTCAAATATCTTTGTAAAATTTACTTCCGGTCGCGTGATTTCCTGTCCTCAAAATGAGAACTAATCATAGCTAGATCACGTAAACGGAAAAAGATTAAGACACCAAACTTATACAATTGGTAGATCTTGATGAGTAGGCAAATTCAGTTTGGATAAGATTGTCCGCCGTCACTTCCGGTCGTCACAGGAAGTGTTCCAAAAAATCAAAATTTTAAAATTTTCTTTTATTAAACTTTTTTGGCATGACTTATAATATCTTATTTGTATTTTTAAAATATATCAGTCCAACCGGAAACAAAAACGTCAACTTCCGGTTTTAAGAGAAAAACTGCATAATTTTAGTATTTTTCATTCTCCTAAATATTTCTTATACATGACATTTTTGTAACGATTTTTGGATATGTAAATCAGACTGCAAATGTCTACAGGAAGGTCAAATATCTTTGTTAAATTCACTTCCGGTCGCGTGATTTTCTGTCCTCAAATTGAGAAGTTATCATAGCTAGATCTCGTATACGATAAGAGATTAAGATACCAAACTGTTTCAAGTGGTAGATCTTGATGAGTAGGCAAAACCAGTTGGGATAACATTGTCCGCCGTCACTTCCGGTTGTCACAGGAAGTGATCAAAGAAATCGAAAAATTCAACTTTTCTTTATAGAAACTTTTTTGCATCACATTATAGCATCTTATTTGTAGTTTTGAAATATGATAGTATCACCGGAAACAAAATCGACAACTTCCGGTTAAAAGAGAAAAACTACATAATTTGAATATTTTTCTTTCCCATAAATACTTTTTATAGTCAAAGTATTTGTAATGATTTTTGGATATGTTATTCAGACTGCAAATGTCTACAGTAATGCCTAATATCTCAGTAAAATTCACTTCCGGTCACGAGACTTCCTGTCCTCAAAATCAGAAGTTATCATTACTAGATCTCGTTAACGGTAAAAGATTAAGACACCAAACTACTAGGGGTGGTAGACCTTGATGAGTAGACAAATCCTTTGAGTTTAAGATCATCCACCGTCACTTCCGGTTGTCACAGGAAGTGATCAAAGAAATCAAAATTTTAAACTTTTCTTTATGGAATCTTTCTTAGTATTACCTTATAGCTTTTTACTAGTAGTTTCGAAATATGTCAGTCCCATTGGAAACAAAAACGACGACTTCCGGTTATGAGAGAAAAACTGCATAGATTGAGCTTCTTACTATCCCATAAATATCTTTCATAAAAAGAGTATTTAAAATGATTTTGGGACATGTTATTCAGACTGCAAATGTCTAGAGAAACCTCAAAATGAGACCTTTGACCATTACTCAAAAAGTAATAAAGAAATATTCATTACCTTTATCTAGATTCAGCTTCAAGTGTTTATCTCAAGTTTACCTCTCTCTTTCTCTCTCTCTCTCTCTCTCTCTGATGACCTTGACCTTTGACCTTGTACTTTGGCCCCATTGACCCAAAGATCACAATCAAGCTTACGGTCGTGGAGGTATTTGCAACTCTTACTCTAACAAATGCTTATAAAATATCCCCTCCCTTCTCAAAAAAAAAAAAAAAAAACAATCAACACCAACTTAGAGAAAATGTCTACAAGCCAAACGAAACGAAATATCGGCATAAGATTCGTAATAAACGCAAGAAGAGACCTGAAAGAAAGTGTCCTGAGAGTTTTAAGGTGAGTCTCTAAAGTATTTTGAAATTCTAGTGAATATCGGCAAAATCTGCATTTTTTTTCTGTCTGAAATTTAGTTATTGCTGAACATAAAAATTAATTAAGGCTCGTATTGGCTATTTCTGCAATTATTGTTAATATCATTCGATTCTCCTGCTCTATTACGACATTTTAATACCAAGTATTCTTGCTTTCTTGTGTGTATGGAATTTATTTTAATTTTATTTAGATTTAAATATGAATCGGCTAAATCTCGGAAATGGCGATTTTTCATATCAATTAAATTTCCACGCAATTTAGATAGGTTAAATCAATTGCAGTGTACCCCGCTTGATACGATATGGTGTTGAAAAAATGCCCATGACTCACTGACTGTTTTTCCGGAATTTTGAATTTCCTCTGCAACTGACCACGTGTATTACTCTCGCTTTCTGTATATGCTAAGTGTCATTGCTTCACTGCAAGTGTCCCATAATTATTCTAATCATTTTCCTATATACAATATCACATCAAACAGCCGATATCTCAATTTTTAAAGAAATTTGACCGGGACTTTACTACGAAACTATTTCTTTCACTTCGAAACTATTTCCTTCAACCTTAAAATAATAAGCTTACAAAATATCTTAAATGTTGTGGAATTTGGTGGCTCAGTGGTTAGCGAGTCCGACTTTCATACTAATGGCATTTTGTCTATTTTTTATTTGTCTGCTTTTTTTCTTATAGAAAAATATCCTCTTACAGATCAATAGAGAAGAACGGAAGACCTTATTTGTTGCTGTAGCAACAAGAGTTTGTAGTTATTATTTTTTATTATTATTTTTCTTCTTCCTGGGAAAATTTTGTCATCTTGTAAACTACACATCCGACTAAGGTAAAATGTTTTTAGGGTCAGTAGACATGTTATGTAGATTTGCCCAACGAAGGTCATTTTGTGCGCACGTGCTTGCAAGAGCGCGCACGTGCAACACGTAAAATGACCAATATAATGGATATTGCTGTAACTTTTCTTTCTTTTGATGAATTTTTTTGAAACTCATAATGTAAGGATACATTAGAAGTATAGACATGATGGCATGGTCAAAATAGCAAGATCTCACGCGCATGCACCTGCGCTTCGCTCTGATTGGCTGAAACTAAAGTCTCAATATCTTTCTTGTTTCTTGTCATAATCTTTTGAAATTTTTAACATAGTCCTACATTATGAAGATCTACAGCATAATATATAAAAATTTTCATGAAAGCATGCGCATGCGCGCGTGCTGCAATCTGATTGACTTTAAATGGCTATATCTCCTTTGTTTTTTGACGAAATGCTTTGGAATTTAAAACATAGTCATGTATTAGGATATCCTAAAGTATGGTATAGAAAAAAATTCATGAAATCACATGCATGCACATGTGCTGCAATCTGATTGGCTGAAACTTTATATGGCTATATCTCCTTTGATTTTTGACGAAATGTTTGGAATTTTAAAGTATAGTCATTCATTTGGATATCCTTCAATACGATAAAGATAAAAATTTATGAAATCACGCGCATGCATGTGTGCTGCAATCTGATTGGCTGAAACTTTAAATGGCTATAACTCCCTTGTTTTTCAACCAAACAGGATGGCATTTAGAACATAGATAAATATAAGGGACTCCTAAAAGAAGTTGTAGTCATTATGCACGTGCGTGCACGTGAAATGAGTAAAATTAAAAATACACTCGAATTAGTGTATTTTTTAATACTTTTGGATTAAATGCTTTGATATTAAGTATATTAAAATTTTAGATAGTGTAGACAAGATAATATGGTCGTTACGCACATGAACACGCGTGCAATGCCTATTTTTAGATATATTTTGTATTTTTCTGGGAAGACCTTGATTAAGTCTAAATTCCATAAAGTATTTCTTATCTAATAGAGATTACAGGGAATATGGCACCAAAAGGGAGTTGGGGAGCGTTTGGGGAACATCTGTAACGGTCCCCGTTACAATTAGCACTAGTTTTCTATTTGTTTCAAATTTTTCTTATTTGTATTTGTTTATAATAAATAGTCCATTTGAAATAAATAAGATTTCATTTATACTGTTTAAGCATCAGCTTAATTAGTTGTTTTTGCAAACTTTTTACTTCGATTCTGAATAATAGACTCATTGAATGGTCAAAGACTAATGATATTATTACAGATGCTCAATTCGGATTCCAAGCAAGGGTGGGTACAGCCGAAGCAATTTTTAGTTTGTCTACAATTATTAGTACGTCTTTACGTAAGAAAAAAATATTATACTGCTGCTTTATAGATTTTTAAAAAAGCATTCGAAACAGTAGAACGTTTTAAGCTTTGGAAAAAAACTCAGTATGTACAGAATTAAAGGGAAATTACTAAATGTTATACGTGCTATGTACGAGAATATGAAATCCTGTGTCAAATCAACAAGAATGATTGCAGAGGTTTTTGAAAATTCCTTAGGGCTGTTACAAGGAGAAGTTCTGTCACGTCACCTATCCATTTTTTCATTGTATGTAAACGATTCTGAAACTGAGTTCATAAAAAAACGTTAATGTTACCCTTGAACTGCAAGAATTGAACCTTTTTACCTTGATGTATGCAGATGACATGGTCTGTTTTGCTGAATCTGTACAAGAACTGCAACAGATGTTAAATACTTTGTATGATTATGCTTCGAAATGGGACCTGACCATTAATGTTGAGAAAACTAAAATTGTTGTTTTTAGAAATAGGGGGAAAGTGCATGATAATGAGCAAATAGAAGTTGTAGATAAATTTATGTATCTCGGTGTTCTACTGAACTACAATGGAAATTTTAACGTAACTCAAAAGCAATTGGCCTGTAAAGGTAGAAAAGCAATGTTCTGTCTAAAATCTAAGGTTAGTCAATTGAGTTTAAATACTGAAACTATGTTCTCTCTTTTGGATACATATGTCAGTAGCATACTGAACTATGGCTGTGAAGTTTGGGGAAACTACAATGCATGTGATATTGAGATGATACATTTAGAATTCATTAAGAATGTTTTATATGTTAGAAAAAACACAAATACGTCTATGATATATTTCGAAACAGGTAGACTGCCTATGAAGACTATACGACTTTTCCGAATTTTTAAATTTTGGTTCAAAATATTACAAAGTAAGAACTGTATTTTGAGATCATGTTATGAGAAAATGTTAGAGGAAATTGAACAACCAATGAACAAGATCACGAACTGGGCTTCCGATATTAAAGATAAATTATTCGAAATTGGGTTAGGATATATGTGGACTGACAAAGAAAGAATTAGTTTTAACAGCCATTTCTCAATTATAAAGCAAAGAATTATTGACAACGATGTACAAAATCTCCTTGCTGATATCAAAAGTTCATCTAGATGTACGTTATTTAAGAACATTATTGACTACTTCACACTGCAATGTTACTTGGTAAAACCTATTCCTTCCATTTATAAAAAGCAAATTAGCAAGATAAGACTGTCGATCATCACATAATTTAGCTATTGAAAGTGGACGCCATAAAAATATCTTTCGGGAAAACCGAATATGTGAATTTTGTAGATCTGAAATTGAAGACGAATTCCATTTTGTTTTAAAGTGTCCACGATACAAGGGTTTACGAGTGAAATATATTAAAAAATTCTACTGGGAAAAACCATCTATGTTTAAATTCATACAATTGTTATTTGCACATAATGTTAAGGACCTTTGTAAATTAGGAAAGTTTTTGTACCATGCTTGAATCTTACGTAATGAATGTCATACTGCCTTATAAACAAATTTTAAAAAAATGGTTTGTACATTCTCGATCATCATGATACTGATTGTATAATTATTATGCTGACTGTTAAAAAAACCCTGCGATATGCTTTACTGGTTATATGTTAGAAATTTATATTGTATTCAATAAGATGTATGTCTTACGTAATAAGGTGAATTGAATTGAAGTTCCATATGTGTCTTCTTGAATTTTCCACTTCTGTTCTGTAATTTGCAAATTTATTTCATTTTATATTAAATGGAAATCTTAAATTAAATTGAATATTATCATAATATTTGCAATTTCTTCTTTTTAATAGTGAATTGAAAATGTTGAAGATGATGAACAGTAATTGAAAAAATAACTTTAACCAATAAAAATCTATAAAGAAGGCATAAACACGAACCCCTGGAAATTCTAGAGGTGGGGTCAGGTGCCTAGCAGGAGTAAACCTCCCCTGTCGAATGGTGATCCCTATGCATTGATAAGGTAAACGTAACATGCCGAAGTCAGTATTTAAAAAAAAAGCCTAACAAGTCAGTTACAATACGACCCAATGATAGGTAGAGTATATGTTGTCAAAGTCATTATAACAACCTGGAAATGCTGACTTTAAACGAGATTGTTGAAATTCTTGTAACATCAACTTATCTGTCAGTAGCCCGCCTCTATTTAAAGACAGTTAAGGGATTTTTACCTTTAAAATCTCAAACGTTTTAAGTAAA
>NW_026926964.1:0-28887 GCF_032062105.1 Saccostrea cuccullata | reverse complement strand
TTTTTCATACTGAATAAAAATTGAAAAATCAAAATCTGTGTTAGTATTCTTGTTTTTCAGAAAATCCAGGTTTTGTTATTGTCTTTCAGTAAAAAAACCAGTTTGAACTGAATAGGCTAGGCTGTCTAGACTGTGAATGAATGCGTGACGTCATAATGACATTCTTTTTGAGTCGCTGCCAAAATCGTAGTAGCAGCGTTGTGAATCGTAGTAGCAGTGTATAGTGTGATGTAAACACAGTGTTAACACCCCGTATTTAGGGGCTATATGTAATGAATTGACCCACCTATCCCCCACCCCCCAAGGATTGTACTGAGTTGACCCCCTTATCCTCCCAGCCAATCAGAATCCACCATTTTTTATCTCATTTGCATAATGTCCTAGATATTGACCAGGTTATCCAACCTGCTTCCGGCTAGGCCACTTTAGGATAAACCACTTCCGCTTCCGCTAGGACCCACTTCCGCTTCAGCTAGACCACTTAGGGTTAAACCTCTTCCGCTTCCGCTAGGGCCCACTTCCGCTTCCACTAGACCAATTCCAGGTACTTCCGGTTAGCCCACTTCCGGTTATGACGTCACTTCCGGGCTGTCCGGGACGCCTTATACTACAGGGCTGTTACATGATGTGTTGACTAAGACAGAGGTTTCACAAAATGAAGGTCTTTTGGGATTCTACGGTACTATTTATACTCTCTAGTCAAACACATCTAAAGGACGTTTTTTCTTGGCCATACCTCCTCCTTGTTTTGTTTCTGACCAGATCCCCCTCGGGCTAACAGTACTCTCCCTATAGGTTTTCTTCTTTTTCTTATTTTAATCAACATTTCCGCTCCCTTCTGAGTTTTTTTTTCTTTTTTTCTTAGTCCCTCCTACAGTCATTCATTGTTTCACCATTCCCTTTTTTATTTTTAAGGCTAAACTATTCATTAAAATTCAATTTTTAAAACATATTTAAATTCAACAATGAGAATGTTTTAACATTAAACGAAAAAACTGCTCAAAAAGCTACAACGAAGCAAGATTTATGAGGGAATTTTTTGTGGTGGAAGGATATTTAGAAGATAATTCTGCAAATCTGCACATGTATTAAATTTAATATCTTGGAACTTTAGCTTCACATACTTTTACTCGAAGAGTATTTTCCGTTATGATATTGCTAGGAATATTTAATCTAGTTCTTTCTTTATATTTATGTTCCCCAAACGAAGTTGGGGAACATATTGTTTTTACTCTGTTTCTTATTAAGGTCTTCCGTTTCAGACGGAAGACCTTATAGTGATTGTACTGTTTCTTTTTAATGTCTTCCGTTTCAGACGGAAGACCTGATAGAGATTGTACTGTTTCTTTTTATTAAGGTCTTCCGTTTCAGACAGAAGACCTTATAGTGGTTGTACTATTTCTTTTTATTATTATCCCCCCCCCTGTTTGTTGTAAGACGGATTTCTCAGAGATGGCTGGACGGATTTTCTTCAAATTTCAAGGGATGGTGCAGAATGAAAATACGCTCAGACATTTTTTCGTCTTTTCAAACTTCACTTCTGGTCGTCAGATTTGTCCGATTTCCGTTTTTTTCAGAAATATTTTGTCATAGTCATATCTCAGAAACGGTAAGAGATGAAGACACCAAACTTATATGAATAATAGATCTTAATAAGTAGGCAAGCTCAATGGGTTAACATTGTCCGGCATCACTTCCGGTCGTCACAGAAAGTAATCAAAGAAATCGAAATTTTCAACTTTTCTTTTATGAAACTTTCTTTGCATCACATTTTAGCATCTTATTTGTAGTTTCGAAATACATCAGTCCCACCGGAAACAAAAACGACAACTTCCGGTTATAAGAGAAAAACTACATAATCTGAGTATTTTTCTTTCCCATGAATGTCTTTTATATATAAAGTATCTGTAATGATTTTTTGCTATGTTATTCAGACTGCAACTGTCTACAATAATGTCAAATATATTTATAAAATTCACTTCCGGTCGCGTGATTTCCTGTTCTCAAAATGAGAAATTAACATAGCTAGATCTCGTAAACGGTAAGAGATTAAGACACCAAACTTATAGGATTTGTAGATCTTGATGAGTAGGCAAAACCAGTTGGGATAAGATTGTCAGCCGTCACTTCCGGTTGTTACAGAAAGTGATCAAACAAATCGAAAAAGTCAACTTTTCTTTATGGAAACTTTTTTTGCATCACATTATAGCATCTTATTTTTAGTTTCGAAATATGTCAGTACCACCGGAAACAAAAACTACAACTTCCAGTTGTAAAAGAAAAAACTACATACAGCAAAACTCGTTTATAACGAAGTCGCTGGGACCTTTGAAATCACTTCGCTATATCCGTAATTCGTTATAACCGTATAAGAAAGTAATTTAATTTATTACTAGGGGAGCCAAGTTGACTTCGCTGCATCCGTGAATTTGCAATATCCGTGTTCGTACTAACCGTTTTTTACTGTAATTTGAGTATTTTTCTTTCCCATAAATATTTTTTGTAGATAAAGTATTTGTAATGATTTTTGGATATGTTATTCAGACTGCAATTGTTTACAGTAACGTCAAATATATTTGTAAAATTCACTTCCGGTTGCGTGATTTCCTGTCATCAAAATGAGAAGTTATCATAGCTAGATCTTGTAAACGATAAGAGAGTAAGACACCAAACTTATAGGAGTGATAGATCTTGACGAGTAGGCAAATCCATATGGGTTAACATTGTCTGCCGTCACTTCCGGTTGTCACAGGAAGTGAAGAATTAAATCTAAAATTTCAACTTTTCTTATGGAATCTTTCTTAGTAATACATTATAGCATCTTATTTGTAGTTTTGAAATATGTCAATCCCACTGGAAACAAAACGACAACTTCAGGTTATGAAAGAAAAACTGCATAAATTTAGAATCATACTATCCCATAAATATTTTTTTTGATAAAAAGAGCATTTGAAATGACTTTTGGACATGTTATTCAGACTGAAATGTCTACAGTAACCCCAAATATCTTTTCAAAAATTTACTTCCGGTCACGTGATTTCCTGTCCTCAAAATGAGAAGATAATATTACGAGATCTCTTAAACTGAAATAGATCAAAACACTAAACTTATATGAATAATATACCATGAATATAGGGCAACAAATATAGGGTTACATGCGCCCGCCGTCACTTCCTGTCGTCACAAAAAGTGATAAAAAAAAATGAAAATGATTTTTGTACTTGTTATTAAGACTATAATTGTCTAAAGTAAAATAAAGAATCTTGGTAAGTTACTCCTCCGGTCGTTTGTTTTCTTGAAATCATTTAAAATATTATACGCCTTTTTTAACATAGATGAAAGCTCATTCATGCAGATAAATAGAGGAGAACGGAAGACCTTCTTTGTTGCTGAAGCAACAAGAGTTTCTAGTTATTATTATTATTTTTCCCCCTTTTCTTGTAAGACAGATTTCTCAGAGATGGCTGGGCGGATTTTCTTGAAATTTTCAGGGATGATACAGAATGAAAAAACGCGCAGACATTTTTTTCGTTTTTTCAAAATTCACTTCCGGTCATCAGATTTGTCCGATTTCCGTTTTTAGCTCACCTGAGCCGAAGGCTCAAGTGAGCTTTTCTGATCAAAATTTGTCCGTCGTCTGTCGTTGTTGTTGTTGTCGTAAACTTTTCACATTTTCATCTTCTTCTCAAGAACCACTGGGCCAATGTCAACTAAACTTGCCACAAAGTATCCTTAGATGAAGGGGGTTCAAGATTGTTCAAATGAAGGGCCAGGCCCTCTTCCGGGGGGAGATAATTATGAATTAGCAAAAAATTATTGGCATTTTTAAAAAATCTTCTTCTCAAGAACCACTGGGCCAAGAAACAGGAAACTCGTATGGAAGCATCCTCAGGTAATGTAAATTAAAGTTTGTATAAATCATGACCCCCGGGGGTAGGGTGGGGCCACAATGGCCGATCCAAAGTTTTACATAGGAGTATATAGGGAAAATCTTTAAAAATCTTCTTCTCAAGGACAGCAAAGCAATTATTGGTTATAGTTATATAGAGGCACCCTCATGTACTTAGTGATTCTGCATTATTAAATGCAGAATCAATTTTGTATAGTTTGTGTACGTCAGTAATAAAATCAACAGAGGGCCGAGTTTCTTTAATTTTTTTTTCGATCGGGCGCGGTGTACCAATTTCTGAAAACGAGGCTCACTCGCCATATTTGATGTAGAGTGTTGAAAGTTTTGTTAGAAACGCGGAACGGAAACAAAAATATCCATTGATCATTGCTGATTGTTGGTTTCATTATGTAAGGTTTGAAAAGTGTATAATTTATCGGAATAATTACAACGTTTAGTATATTTATTCATGCAGCATTTATTGCACAGTGTTTCGGCGCAACATAATACTGCGCAGTTTACTGTTTATAAAGTCTCTTGGAGAAAAGTCACAAGGAGAACAAGTCACTGTTACACTGTCACATTTTATTAGTGTAACAAGATTATAAAAAAATATTATCTATTTATTTTATATACTTAGTGGAAGGAAACGTTTTAGTTTGTTCACAACATTCGTGCAACTCCTGTATCTACTGTAGTTCTACCGGTGCGTTGATTTACCCAAATGGAAACGAATGGACCCAAATGGAAACACAAATGGACCCAAATGGAAACACAAATGGACCCAAATGGAAATCAAATAGAATATTAAATATGTATTATTGTATTTTAATACTTATTTAAAATGATGAAAATAAAAACTTACAGTTACAAATGATTTTTTTTATTATTAATCTCTAATACTGTATTTTGAAACATGAAGTTTTGAAAGTATTTTATATACCGACAAAATTATTTGGGGGTAGAGGCGGGACGGGGTGGAGGGCATGGCCTCCTCCCCCTCCCATCCGTTCCTACGGTTAGAGAAACTATCAAATACTTCAGTTTTGTATTCAGTTATATTCAATAGTTATTACAAATAGAAGTAAATCGCATTTTTAAAAATACAATTTAAGAAAATAGTGATATTAAGATATTCTTTTTTTGTTTTAATTTCATTTTTTTTCTTCTATGTTTTAAATAAGTAAAACTTGAGAATACGATATAATATATTTATTAAATATTCCATTTGGGTCCATTTTATTTCCATTTGGGTCCATTTTAGTTTCCATTTGGGTCCATTTGGGTAAATCAACGCATCCCTGTAGTTCTACCAGTCGTTTCACTGAAACTTTCAGAACTGTATGTTAATAAAGGATCCGGATAACTTATTGTCTATAAAAGTAGTAGTACAACTTGTTTGTAAAAGTTTGCAGAAAGTAAACTCCTACATATATAATACATATATGCATGTGATTTTGTGTAGATCGTGCAGAAGAATATCACTATACAGGTTCCTGGCTAAAATGTAATTAAAAAAAAAGATACTAGTAGAATTAAAAGATAAGATGTTTGTGTTGTTAATTATTGTTTTATTTATTTTATATAATCAAGAGACTAAACAATAACAAAAAATGAAGATGAAAAAAAAACCTTTTTTTCATCCAAACTTCCTTAAGAATTTTGAGATGAGGCCACGACAGGGAGTGCGCACCCGCTGCTTACTTGTATATTTCCACGGAAAACGTAAAACTTGGTCAGATTAGTTTTGACAGTTTAATGGGGGTAGACGTAATCGAATAATGGTAAATCTTAATGCATAAGGTGGAGAATTTAACCGTTATTGCTGTGGTCTGTTGTAGATGGAGTTTTATCATGATATATTTCAAAAGTCTTAAAATCCTGGTATAACTGCGGGGATTTACAAAATCAGGATATTATAAAGAAAACTCTTCAATAGACTTTGATTTCATGTACTTGTATTTTCTAATCGCATTGCATTGATACTCTGATTAGAGAGAGGTAACTGTTAATGTTATAAATGTCTATTATTCCTTTCTAAATTTGTCAAGTTGAAATGTCTTTATTGGCCAAATTTGCCCCGCAAGCCACGATATAATCGTATGTATTTTACTCATTACACATATTTCTGTTGAAAAATCATGAGCATTAAAGCAACATTTCATATGAGTAAGCAGAGGGTTTATGAATCTTAACACAATCTTCCCCCTTAAGGCATGCCATTAGGTGGGATACATTTCCGATTCAAAATCGGATGTTTACTTCCTGTTTTGTCTGTGCCTCTGTCCGTTTCATATTAAATTTTCATTGCCGTTTTCTCAGCAAGTATTCATTGCAGGTACTTGAAATTTTAACACATTCTAGCCTGAGGCAAGCTGTATGGTAGGATACATTTGTAGAATACATAGAAACTATATTGAATATTTTAATGCGCCCAAATTTTTTGGGGCGCATATTGTTTTTGTCCTGTCTGTCTGGTTGTCTGTTTATCTGTCTGTTGTCAACATTAACCTTTGCCATAACTTTTGAACCGTGAGAGAAAGAGACTTCATATTTGGTATGCCTACTCCACTAATGAAGCATTTTCAACTGATCTCAAAGTCAATGACCTTTTGACCTTGACTATGACCTTTATGCTAAAAATAGATTTTTCGAACTTTCGCCATAACTTTTGAACTTTTGAACCATGAGAGATAGAGACTTCATATTTGTAATGCATACTTCACTAAATAAACACTTTCAACTGACACCAAGGACAATGACCTTGTGACCTTAACTGTGACCTATTTGCCAAAAATAGATTTTTCGAACTTTGGCTATAATTTTTAAACCATAAAGACTTTATATTTGGTATGCATACTTCACTAATAAAGTGCTTTCAAATGACACCAAGGTCAATGGCCTTGTGACCTTGACTGTAATCAATATGCTAAAAATAGCTTTTTCGAACTTTGTTGCCGTCGGGCGCATAGTGTTTCATAGCTTTATTACCTCATGTACATTATTGCCTTGGTTACTAAAAATAGAAATTTCTGTTAAATACTCTCAAAATGCTACTCCAAATACAGTTTTAGTCTGATTATAATATAATGTGGCACACAAGTTGACTACACTAAGATTATAAAGAGACTTAATCAAAGATCATTTGTCTATTCATTGCTGATGTAAGGTTTCAATGCCCAACTGCTTACTTACTTTTCTCCTCCTTTGCTTTAAGTATAAACAAGTAGAGCTTCAGTCTCGACAGAGACTTTTGGTTGTATAAATCCAATGTAAATTTCTTGTTTATTGGACCATATTTGCACTCACATATTTTTCTTACATGTCATTGTGCACTACTTGTGACAAAACTTTTTTGGTGTGGGATTATGCAATATGATAATCTTTGTGTTGACTTCTGAATTTCTGATATTGAGTTATGATGCACTTTTAAGAAGCAGTAACTTTTATGAAATCCAAGCATCTTTGTTATTATAAGTTCAAAACAGGAGAGCTTTTTTTTCATAAAAATTAAAACAAAAAAAAATTGTAAATTTTTACTAAATAACACAATAGTTAGGGTACATGTGTGTAATTTGGATGATTGCATTAAAACTGTTTGCTAGTAAATGTTGGATACATTTACAGTGTATATAGAACATATAGTTTCTGGAAATGTGTGACACATCTGAAAGGTAATTTTTATGTAGAAACGATTTACCAATTACATGTAAGTTACATCCCTCTTTAAATGATTGTATATTGTTTAACGTCCCTCTCTAGAATTTTTCACTAATATGAAGATGCCACCACTTGCCGGTGGAGAGCTGCAAATTTTGTCCTGTACGCAGCACTTGGGCCATTGAGCAGGGAGAGATCTTTTTCACGCCAACACGTACTGCAACACGGGACCTCAGTATATTCAGTCTTGTCCAAAGCAACCTCTTTCAGTAGATGTTGGCATATGTTTTACATGTAATTTTGAAAGTGTCAGTGATGGCAGCATTATTAATTTGAGAATGTGTGTATGTATCAAGTATAGGCTACTCATCAATCTTTTATAAAATGGATTATAACGTTCTTGTATTTTTTGTAGATCACAGAATGCCTAGGAAGAAGAGCTGGAAGAAAGCTGCTGTAAAGAAGAAGAATGCATGTAAGGCAGATGTGGGTGATAAGTGCCCCACAGATGTTGGCCTCGTCCAACCATCTGTGCCTCTGGGTGTAGGCCACGTCCTAACACCTATGACATCTGTACCGGCAGTGGTGATCTCTACCACCCCTGTGACAGTGGTCTCTGCGGCTCTCCCTGAGACCACTTTGAAGAATTTATCTCAGATTATTACTCAGAATTCATCTCAGTTGCTTACTCAGAATATATCTCAGATTAAAACTCAGAATATTACTCAATTTACAATGAACAATATTCCAAAAGAAACATCACATGCACTACAAGGTAATTGTATGCATCAGAATTCAGATAATCTAGTGTTTGGGTCTAGCTTTCCATCAGGGAGGCATGAGGTTTTCATCATTTTCAAGAGGCAATCAGTGTACATGCAATTCACTTATGATGTTGTCAAATTCATATGAAAATTTTTCATTTACTAGTTCCTTTTTAGATCAAACTCTGCTCAAGGGAGATAATTTGTACAACACAGTTGTGAAGAATCTTCAGAGTGCTGGAAAACTGAAAAGTAGATTACTGATGTTTGATGAGTAACCAATTCATATTGATTCTGGTGAAAATCACCACATGGTTGACAAGTTTGATACATTGTTTGGCTTATTAGTTACAGATGATAACAAAAATCAAATTCAAACTCTGCATGAATGTCCACAACAGGCATTGGGATTAGCTAGATATGTATTAATAATGATTGGCTCGATATGTTCAGCACTGTACAAAGCTTCAGACAATGATTTTTATTTTTATGCCCCCGTAAACGAAGTTTCGGGCGCATATAGTTTTTGTCGTGTCTGTCTGTCTGTCTGTCTGTCTGTCTCTCTGTCTCTCTGTTTGTCTGTTTGTCCGCAAAAACTTTAACCTTGCCCATAACTTTTGATTTAGTGGAGCTATGACTTTCATATTTCATATGTGTATTCCTTGTGACAAGACCTTTCTTTGGGTACCACCAAATTTGACCTTTTGACCTTGACCTTGGAGTTTGACCCACTTTTACATGAAAATTTTAAAATTTTACTTTGGCCATATCTTTTGAACAGTAAACACCAGGACACTTATACTTTACATATGTAATGTTTGTTAGAAGACCTTTCACTGGATACCAAAAACTTTGACCCTTTGACCTTGACCTTGTAGATTTCCTTACTTGTGAAAAAACTTTAACCTTAGCCATAACTTTTGTACGGTAAAGGATGGAGCTTTCATACTTCATACATGTAATCCTTGTGAGAAGAACTTTCATTGGATACCAAGAACTTTGACCCTTTGACCTTGACCTTTGAGATTGACCTACTTTAAAAAAGCAAATTTTGACCATAATTTTAAGAGTTAGGGCTAGTGTTTTCATACTTTACATATTTGATCCTTATGACAAGACCTTTCTTCGTGTACCACCAAATTTGACCTTTTGACCTTGACCATGGAGTTTGACCCACATTTACATAAAAATTTTAAAATTTTACTTGGGCCATATCTTTTGAATAGTAGACACCAGGACATTTATACTTCACATATATAATGTTTGTTAAAGGACCTTTCACTAGGTAACAACAGTTTTGACCCTTTGACCTTGACCTTGTAGATTTCCGTACTTGTGAAAAAACTTTAACCTTGGCCATAACTTTTGAACGGTAAAGGATAGGGCTTTCATACTTCATACATGTAATTCTTGTGAGAAGACCCTTTATTGGATATCATGAACTTTGACCCTTTGACCTTGACCTTTGAGATTGACCTACTTTAAAAAAGCAAACCTTGACCATAACTTTTAAAGAGTTAGGGCTAGTGCTTTCATACTTTACATATTTGATCATTATGACAAGACCTTCATTTGATAACAATAACTTTGACCTTGATTTTAGAGTTTGACCTACTTTTTAAAAAATTGAACTTTGACCATACCTTCTGAACGATTAAGGCTAGGGCTTTCATGCTCCACAAAAGTATTTTATGTGGCAAGACCTTTCATTTGATACTAATTACATTGACCTTTTGACCTTGGCCTTGGAGATTTTTGTAATTATTAAAAAACTTTAACATTAGCTTACTTTCAAATTTCACAATTGTTTTCCAGTGAGAATACCCTACTTTTGGTACCAATTAAGAAAAATTTGCATTTAAGAAAAGCTTATTCTTTGCTATGTTGCCATACGGGGGCATCAGTGTTTTACAAACACATCTTGTTTTGACTGGCATTCTCATGGGGAAAATGGTTTGTCTTAATGTGATGGAAAATCTTTGATGAGACACTGTTGCTGCTTAGATGATTTGTTAGGGTTTCTGTATGCAATGTATGAAGGTATGCACATTGAATTTGCAACTGAATTTGTAGTAATGCCTGTTGCATTTCATACACTTATTCATAGCTTCCCTAGCAATAATCAAAGTGTACATCAATATTATAGATTAGATCAGTCAACAACAACTGTTTCCTCAAACAAACAATCTGTTGGTAGTAATACTGGTCACTTAAAAACAACAGAGGTAAAGAAAGATAAAAAGGAGTACATGAGAGAATATATGAGAAACAAGAGATAGGATCCAGAGTTTAAAGGAAGAGAAAGGGACAGCAAGAGAAACACGACACATTCAGAGTTTAAAGACAAGGAAAGATACAGTATGAGAAACAAGCTTTAAGAGACAAGATTCAGAGTACAAAGGAAAAGAAAGAGACAGCAAGAGAAACAAGAGACAAGATCCAGAATTTAAAGACAAGGAAAGAGACAGTAAGAGAAACAAGAGACAAGATCCAGAATTTAAAGACAAGGAAAGAGACAGTAAGAGAAACAAGAGACAAGATCCAGAGTTTAAAGACAAGGAAAGAGACAGTGTGAGAAACTAGAGCCGAGCTCGTTGCAAAGCAACGAATAAGTCTTCCGTTGGAGCTACGGACTAGAAGACGTAACCTTGAGTCGAGGTCAAAAGCCACATACTAAAGATTTACAAGTAAAAAACCTTGTAAGAGAAGCAACTTACAATGTTTCGCTGGGAAAAAGACTGTAAAGGAATACTAGTATGTGTGACCTTGATCTTTCCAAATGACCTTGTGCTAAGCAATATCTAACTCTCGTTAGAGCTAAAATTGAGATAAAAAGAGTTAGGTCAGGGTCAAAAGCAAGGCCAAGTTCCAAAATGGTGATGCCATTAAATAGCTCTCATCAGTATGCATCAACATGTGAAGTTTGATAACACCATTTTGAATGGTGTGTTTAAAACTGAGCTAAACACTAATTTAAGAAAAGTGAGGTATATACATGTATATAAAGTCAAGTTTAAAAAAAATGTTAATGCAATTGCATAACTCTAATTAATGTCTATCAGTATATAAAGATTGATAAGAATATCTTGGATAGTTTGTTTGAAACTAAGCTTTGAACTGAGATAAAGGCAAAGTGTGACAGAAGGAGAGACGGAAGGACAGAAAGTAGGAAGGATTGAAGACAAACACCAAATGCCTTGGCCATATTCATGGCAGGGCATAACATGTCATGTATGATTATTGGTTTACATAAAAATAGATCGTAACTTTCAGTCTCGGAATTCAACCCCTAAACTACATGTATACATGCATGTACAAAAACAAATCAACCGACTGAGATTCTCTGCTTAGAAGGAAGACATTGTATTCATTTTAAGGGATGGGGTACTTATAGAAATGATAGGAATTTAACAACCTGTCGGTCCATGAAACATTATTTTGGAATATCTGTATACAGCTGCGTGGCTTTTCTTAGAATGAAATTAGTATTTTTTGAAATATCTAAATAATTCTTTTATTGACGCCGTGATATATTTGATAGTGCCGTTTGAAGGTTCAACACCTTTCTTTTAATATAACCAAAGGTTCTAGTGATCTTTTTTCCGTATAGTCGAAATGCATGGGAGAGAAAAAAAAACGTATGGGGTCGTTCAAAAACAAATTTATGAGTTGTGTTTTTCATCTACACAGACACTTTTTTCTTCTGGTTTTCCTTTTTTGTGAATTGCCGTTTATTTTGTTTAAAAGCTTGTGTTCATACCGCTGTTAATACGCGCTACCAATGTGAGAGGAGAAAACAAGACGTCGTCAAGCAACAATGACTGACCAGATGGACGTTTATGTACATTGTAATCATTATACAACCAAATATCAGAGGGAATCGATAATTTAAGTAACTAGTTAGATACATAGGAATTCAATAATTAAGGG
This sequence comes from Saccostrea cuccullata, assembly GCF_032062105.1. Taxonomy (NCBI): domain Eukaryota; kingdom Metazoa; phylum Mollusca; class Bivalvia; order Ostreida; family Ostreidae; genus Saccostrea; species Saccostrea cuccullata. The sequence continues at coordinate 16,644 of NW_026926964.1, read as the reverse complement.
AAGAATTTAATTTATATTTTATGATAAATAGGCAATAACGAATTTTCTAATGTTGTAAAATCGTATTTTGAAAGCTCTGAATGTATATGTCTGGCTGCTCTTCTATGTAAAAGTTCATACATATAAAACATGTAATTATTATCGGCTGCGGTAGCGGCCAATCTTTTTGTGATTGTGTTAGAAAGTGCACATGGGGAAATGAGACGTTTTTTTTTATTACTTCAATAAAATAATTTGCAAATTATAACAAGTAAAAATCATGCGTAAAATATTTTAAAAACTTGCTTAAACTTAATATTAAATGTTGAAATATATTTCAATTTCATTGTCATTAATATCTCATGATCATCGATAATTTATGGTCATATAAAAAGAATTTACATCAGATACTTCCCAGCCTGAGAGTGTGTAAGATTTGAAAAGAAATCTCTTGATTTTCCGGATAATGATGATGTGGTTAAAGTTTATGGTGAATAAAATAATGAGGAGTTTTTCAACTTCTAGTAAAAATTGGTTTGAATTTGCTCTACATCTACAAATGACACAAAAGATCATGAAGATATTTTTATTTTATTTTGCACTGCAGTTTGCAGCATAGCCTGCTCTGCAGAAACCATGAGCATTATCACATAATCAAGATCCAGGGTATCGAGGCTCGGACAGGACCACACCTTCATTTTGATGACAATAAATTCTTCTTATACATCAATGAACATGATTTTTTTTAACATCGATAAATCTATTTATGAGCAAATGCGGTAAAATTATTTTTTATTTTGCTTTGAAAACAGCCTGAAATAGAATTTGAAAACTATTTCAGCTTTGAATATCTTGACGTGCTTTCCTTGCGTGTGAAAGAATTTTTTTGCTTTGCAGCCAATTTGATGCTTTGCTTTTAATCAATTAAATTCGTACTGACATTGTACATGTACAGGCATGTAAAATATTCTGTTTATTGGACGAAATAGTATACCATTCTGTACAATATCATTTTAAGTTTAGTAGCAAATAACTGCAAATTCAAAAGTGCTTAATGTCATGTTGGATTCCCCCTGTGAATTAGAAACGTTAACTCCACTTACAATTACATGTATCATGCATGCGTACATACAAGATTCATAAAACAATTACCACTTCGATAAATAAAGGAAAAAATGGTGCAAACCTATAGCTCGTGTTGTTTTTTTTTTCGGCTATCAAATGCCATAAAACTTGAAATGAATAAATGCACAAGCGATTACGATTGATTAAAACAAGCTGAAATAGAGTGAAAATGAATGATATGAAAGGAGTCGACATGATTTCAAACCCAATTTTCCATTTGAAACTATCTCGGAGTACACAACGGATTTTCAAATCGACATACCCGCTGCTATCTGTGGACACGTGCTTGTAAATGAGGACTGGGCTACAAAATTTTAGACACAAAGCGACAAAGCTGGATGTAAACTGTTTATTACAAATACGTGAATAATAGTATATTTTAAAGTATTTTTTTAACATTCAATGTTTATTAATATTTTTAAAAAATAATGGAAAAACAAAAGAGTGATGGTAAAAATAAAACGTACATAATAGTATATTACGTATCACAAGACTTCCATCACTAATTATAATTATTTGCCGAAGCCCCTTTTCAATTACAATTTAAATAAAATACATTAACACGGAAAAGAGAAATAATTTTGCGTGAACAGGCCAAAGAAAGCGATCACAATTCAAAATGATTTCTGCACCAATGTTTCGAATTACGATTAAATGAAAGATCAGTGAAGTATTCTTATTGATTCGATAAATTAAAAACATGATTTTCTATAAATTGATAGGCCTTTGTACACAATGGATTTTAAACACGATCACAGACACTTGCATTGTTTACGACAGGTGGCTGGTACACTAGTGACCTCGCGCGTTGGATTACATAACTGTTACAAACATCTGGGAGATCTTGGAGATCGACAAATGTATACAACTAATGATAGTGAATTATTCGATGCATAAAGTTAAAATAACTTATAATTATTATAATAATCAATGTAGAAAGATAGATTTAATATATTCCGTTTATGAAGACGTGTTCACTATAAAACTAATTAATAATAAATAAAAAAGAAAGACTAATCGTTATAAATAATTTAATAGTAAACCGTAAAGCACGTATAAAGCCCTATTTAGAAAAAAAATACCTTAGGGTTTATTACTGATAGGAAGTTTGTGAAAATTATACACATGAAAAGGTCTGATTTCCTTTCCGAATGAAAAACGCTACCTGTTTACCTGGCCTGCTTTCAACTACGTATTACGCAATACCCCCTGTATAATCGAACACAAAACATTTTCATCAGATTAAAAAGGTGTCAAAGAACAATTTTGTTCGTATAATCCAGATCGAAATATTTACCGTTTTTGAGTTATAAAGCAAACACTTTCAAGCTCCCTAAATCCCTAATCATAGGGGCCAGCCCTTTTGAATAGTATTATATGAAAGCCCTTGCAATTATGCACAACTTTTGTTCAACAGGTCTTAACAAAATATTTTTAGTTTTCAAGATAAAAAGGAAAACATGTGTAAATTTTCGCTCTTTTAGGCGTTCTATTTTTTGACCCCTGTATAGCGCCATTTTGAATAGAGATATCGAAAAACAAAAACCGATGTGCACAACTTCAATCCTTTTGTTATCTAAAACCAGTAAAATTTCTGCTCCAGCTCTAGTGGTCTCTGAGCCTTTGTCTGGAAATGAAAGCCTATAATTTTTCGTTTAAAGGGAAATAACTCAAAACCGGAAGTGAATTCTTGAAATTTTAGACAGCATTCTGATAGAGTTTATTACCCTCTATAATGTCTGAAAATTTGAGCAAAATCCATTGAGAAATGAGTGAGATACGAGGCCTCAAAGTTGGCGTCTAGGAAGAAAAAAAAAGAATAATAAGAACTAGAGCAAAGCTCGTTGCAAAGCAACGAGAAGGTCTTCCGTCCTGTTTGACCGGAAGTAATTTTCGTTTTTACAAAAATGAGTAATTACGTCCTAAAATTGTTTAAATCCTCTAAATCTATGTTATTAATGCAAAAATCAGCCATTTTTTGCTACTTCCGGTTTGACCGGAAGTGATGACGACGGACGGAAAATTAATTTTTGTGCTACCAGTGACAGATGTTACCCAAAAACTTGTCAAGAATGGCAAAATATGAGTTTTCCGACTACTTCCGGTTTGGCCGGAAGTAACGTCGCCGAACGTACTTTGACGACCTCAATAGATTGCGCTTGACATATTGAACAACTTTGCTTCTTTGATGTATTACAAATTCTCAATACTTTTTGAGATATGAAGGAAAAACTTTTAGCCCCTCGTGGCCCTTAATTTTAGGGGTCAGCCCTTTTTCCGGGATATCATTTGAAAGATCTTCTAATTCTGCACAAATATATTCTATATATTTTATCAAAATATTTTAGTTTAGAAGATAAAAAGCAAAATATAAGTAATTTTTGGCTTTTTTAAGCGTTCTAATTTTTGGCCCCTATATAGCGCCATTTTGAATAGAGAAATTGAAAAACAAAAACCGATGTGCACAACTTCAATCCTTCTATTATCTAAAATCAGTAGAATTTCTGCTCCAGCTTTAGCCGTCTCTGAGCCTTTGTCTGGAAACGAAAGCCTATAAATTTTCGTTTAAAGGGAAATAACTCAAAACCGGAAGTGACGTTTTGAAATTTTCGACAGCATTCTGATAGAGTTTAGTAACTTCTAGTACCCCTGAAAATTTGAGCGAAATCAATTGAGAAATGAGTGAGATATGAGGCTTTAAAGTTGGCGTCTAGGAAGTAGAAGAAAAAAAAAAGAATAATAATCTTTACCAACAGAATCAGTTGAAGGTCTTCCGTTGGAAACGGAAGACCTTAATAATCTTAATCTTCAGAATCAGTAGAAGGTCTTCCGCTGGAAACGGAAGACCTTAATAAGCGACAGGATCCAGAGTATAAAGGAAAAGAAAGAGACAGCAAGAGAAACAAGAGAAAAGATCCAGAGTTTAAAGACAAGGAAAGAGACAGTATGAGATACAAGAGACAAGATCCAGAGTTTAAAGACAAGGAAAGAGACAGTATGAGAAACTAGAGCCGAGCTCGTTGCAAAGCAACGAATAGGTCTTCCATTGAGCTACGGACTAGAAGACGTAACCTGGAGTCGAGGTCAAAAGCCACATACTAAAGATATACAAGTAAGAAACCTTGTAAGAGAAGCAACTTACAATGTTTCGCTGGGAAAAAGACTGTAAAGGAATACTAGTATGTGTGACCTTGATCTTTCCAAATGATCTTGTGAAAAGTAATAACTAACTCTCGTTAGAGCTAAAATTAAGATAAAAAGAGTTAGGTCAAGGTCAAAAGAAAGGCCAAGTTCCAAAATGGTGATGCCATTAAATAGCTCTCATCAGTATGCATCAACATGTGAAGTTTGATAACACCATTTTGAATGGTATGTTTAAAACTGAGCTTAACACTAATTTAAGAAAAATGAGGTATATACATGTATATAAAGTCAACTTTAAAAAAATGTTAATGCAATTGCATAACTTTAATTAATTTCTATCAGTATATAAAGATTGATAAAAATATCTTGGATAGTTTGTTTGAAACGGAGCTTTGAAGTGAGCCACAGGCCTTTAGATTGCTTAGAAAAAAAATTGAGGTATTGAAAAAAAATATTTTTTTGTTACACACACAATTTTTTTTAGCGATCCAAAGGCCTGTAAACTGAGCTAAAGGCAAAGTGTGACAGAAGGATAGACGGAAGGAAAGAAAGTAGGAAGGATGGAAGACGTCTGACAAACACCAAATGCCTTGGCCATATTTATGGCAGGGCATAACATGTCATGTATGATAATTGGTTTACATAAAAATAGGTCGTAACTTTCAACCCCTTAACTACATGTATACATGCATGTACAAAAAGAAATCAACCGACTGACATTCCCTGCTTAGAAGGAAGACATTGTAATGGCCGGGGTACTTATAGTGATGAGAGGAATTAACAACCTGTCGGTCCATGAAACATTTTTTTGGAATGTTTGTATACAGCTGCGTGGCTTTTCTTAGAATGAAATTAGTATTTTTGAAATATCTAAATAATTCTTTTATTGACGCCGTGATATATTTGATAGGCTGTATAATAGCTGTTCAGATATAGTGCCGTTTGAAGGTCCAACACCTTTCTTTTAATATAACCAAAGGTTCTAGTGATCTTTTTACCGTATAGTCGAAATGCATGGGAGAAAGAAAAAAACGTATGTGGTCGTTCAAAAACAAATTAATGAGTTGTGTTTTTCATCTACACAGACACTTTTATTCTTCTGGTTTTCCTTTTTTGTGAATTGCCGTTTATTTTGTTTACCAGCTTGTGTTCATACCGCTGTTCATACGCGCTACCAATGTGAGAGGAGTAAACAAGACGTCGTCAAGCAACAATGACTGACCAGATGGACGTTTATATACATTGTAATCATTATACAGCCAAATATCAGAGCGAGTCGATAATTTAAGTACCTAGTTAAATACATAGGAATTCAATAATTAAGGAAAAAATTTAATTTATATTTTATGATAAATAGGCAATAACGAATTTTGTAACATCGTATTTTGAAAGCTCTGGATGTATATGTTTGGCCGCTCTTCTATGTAAAGTTCATACATATAAAACATGTAATTATTATCGGCTGCGGTAGCGGCCAATCTTTTTGTGATTGTGTTTGAGAGTGCACATGGGGAAATGAGACATTTTTTTTCATCACTTCAATAAAATAATTCGTAAATTATAACAAGTAAAAATCATGCGTTTAATATCTCAAAAACTTGCTTAAACTTAGTATTAAATGTTGAAATATATAAAATTTCAATTTCATTGTCATTAATATCTCATGATCATCAGCTTAATGACCATAATTTATGGTCATATAAAAAGAGTTTACATCAGATACTCCCCAGCCTAAGAGTGTATTAGATTTGAAAAGAAATCTCTTGATTTTCCGGATAATGATGATGTGTTTAAAGTGCATGGTATATAAAATAAATGAGGAGTTTTTCAACTTCTAGTAAAAATTGTTTTGAATTTGCTCTACATCTACAAATGACACAAAAGATCATGAAGATATTTTTTTTTAATTTTGCACTGCGGTTTGCAGCATAGCCTGCTCTGCAGAAACCATGAGCATTATCACGTAATCAAGATCCAGGGTATCGAGGCTCGGACAGGCCTACACCTTCATTTTGATGACAATAAATTCTTATTATACATCAATGAACATGATTTTTATTTTAACATCGATAAATCTATTTATGAGCAAATGCGATAAATTTTTTATTTTGCTTTGAAAACAGTCCGAAATAGAATTGAAAAACTATAATTTCAGCTTTGAATATCTTGACGTGCTTTCCTTGCATGTGAAAGAATTTTTTTGCTTTGCAGCCAATTTGATGCTTTGCATCAATTAAATTCGTACTGACATTGTACATGTACAGGCATGTAAATTTTTTTTTAATTTCACTGTTAATTGGACGAAATAGTATACCATTCTGTACAATATCATTTTACGTTTAGTAGCAAATAACTGCAAACTCAAGAGTGCTTAATTTCATTTTGGATTTCCCCCTGTGAATTACAAACGTTAAGTCCACTTACAACTATCATGCATGCGTATGTGTAGTTTAAGATCCATAAAACAATTACCACTTCGATAAATACAGGAAAAAATGGTGTAAACCTATCTCGGGTTTTTTTTCGGCTATCAAAAGGCATAAAACTTGAAATTAATCAATAAATGCACAAGCGATTACGATTGATTAAAACAAGCTGAAATAGAGTGAAATTGAATGATATACTAGTAAAAGAAGTCGACATGATTTCAGACCCAATTTTCCATTTGTAACTATCGGAGTACACAACGGATTTTCAAATCGACGTACCCGCTGCTATCTGTGGACACGTGCTTGTAAATGACGACTGAGCTACAAAATTTTAGACACAAAGCGACAAAGCTGGATGTAAACTGTTTATTACAAATACGTGAATAATAGTATATTTTAAAGTATTTTTTTAACGTTCAATGTTTATTAATTTTAAAAAAAATAATGGAGAAGCAAAAGAGTGATGCTAAAAATAAAACGTACATAATAGTACATTACGTATCACAAGACTTCCATCACTAATTATAATTATTTGCTGAAGCCCCTTTTCAATTACAATTTAAATAAAATACATTAACACGGAATAGAGAAATAATTTTGCATGAACAGGCCAAAGAAAGCGATCACAAAAATGATTTTATGCACCAATGTTTCGAATTACGATTAAATGAAAGATCGGTGAAGTATTCTTATTGATTCGATAAATTAAAAACATGATTTTCTATAAATTGATAGGTCTTTGTACACAATGGATTTTAAACACGATCACAGACACTTGCATTGTTTATACAACAGGTGGCTGGTACACTAGTGACCTCGATCGACGGCGTTGGATTACATAACTGTTACAAACATCTAGGCGATCTTGGAGATCGCCAAATGTATACAACTAATGATCGTGAATTATTCGATGCATTAAGTTAAAATAACTTATAATTGTCATAATAATCAATGTAGAAAAAGATAGATTTAATATATCCGTATATAAATACGTGTTCACTATAAAACTAATTAATAATAAATAAAAGAGAAAGACTTATCGTTATAAATAATTCAATAGTGAACCGTAAAGCACGTATAAAGCCCTATTTAGAAGAAAATTAACATTAAATACCATAGGGTTTATTACTGATAGGAAGTTTTTGTAAATTATACACATGAAGAGGTCTGATTTTCTTTCCGATTGAAAAACGCTACCTGTTTACCTGGCCTGCTTTCAACTACGTATTACGCAATACCCCCTGTATAATCGAACACAAAACATTTTCATCAGGTTAAAAAAGTGTCAAAGAACAATTTTGTTCGTATAATCCAGATCAAAATATTTACCGTTTTTGAGTTATAAAGCAAAAATTTTCAAGCTCCCTAAATCCCTAATCATAGGGGCCAGCCCCTTTTGGATAGTATTATATGAAAGCCCTTGCAATTATGCACAACTTTTGTTCAACAGGTCTTAACAAAATATTTTTAGTTTTCAAGATAAAAAGGAAAACATGTGTAAATTTTCGCTCTTTAAGGCGTTCTATTTTTTGACCCCTATATAGCGCCATTTTGAATAGAGATATCGAAAAAAAAAACCGATGTGCACAACTTCAATCCTTCTGTTATCTAAAACCAGTAAAATTTCTGCTCCAGCTCTCATGGTCTCTGAGCCTTTGTCTGGAAATGAAAGCCTATAATTTTTCGTTTAAAGGGAAATAACTCAAAACCGGAAGTGAATTCTTGAAATTTTAGACAGCATTCTGATAGAGTTTATTCCCATCTATAATGTCTGAAAATTTGAGCAAAATCCATTGAGAAATGAGTGAGATACGAGGCCTCAAAGTTGGCGTCTAGGAAGAAAACAAAAAAAAGAATAATAAGAATAATCTTAATCTTCAGAATCAGTAGAAGGTCTTCCGTTGGAAACGGAAGACCTTAACAAGAGACAACATCCAGAATTTAAAGACAAGGAAAGAGACAGTATGAGAAAGAAGAGACAGGATTCAGAGTTTAAAGACAGGGAAAGAGACAGTAAGAGAATCAAAAGGCAAGAAGAAGAGTACAGGCATGATGAACAATTAAGAGATTTAATGAAGAAAAAGGAAATGAGACAAAATCTTAACCGATTAGAAAAAGAGAGATTGAAGAAGAAAGAAAAAAGAAAAAATGAAGAATGTAGAACATCAGAAAATATTGCTGCAAAACAATCAAAAGCACACTCACGGGAGAATTTGGACTATATTGAAACTGAAAAACAAAGATACAGAAAAAGTAAATTTGGAATTGATGCAGTGGAGTGTTTTGACAATTTTCACAACAATGTAAGATTGGGTCCTGTGTTTGTATGCACATGTTGCCAACAGACATGGTTTCATGAAAGTGTATCAAATGTTTATAATGTTTTGTTGGATGCTGAAATCAAAAGAAAGTATCTTACTAGTACAAAGTCTGTAAATGGGCAGGAATGGATATGCAACACTTGCAATTCAAGCTTAAAAGAAAGTCGAACTCCCAAATTGTCTTTTGCAAATGGAATGACATGGGTAAAAAAAACCAAGTGAACTAAATTTGTTTCCATTGGAAGAAAGACTTGTATCCTTAAGAATTCCTTTCATGCAGATAAGAGAATTACCAAGAGGAGGGCAGTATTCTGTAAAAGGAAATGTTGTTAATGTGCCAGTTGACATACAACCAACAATCAAAAGTATTCCCAGGAGACTTGATGAAAATATTACAATACCTGTGAAGTTAAAAAGAAAAATATCTTTTCAGCACTCTTATTGTCATGAAAACATCCGACCTACAAAGGTTCTAATTGCTTTACACTGGTTAATGAAAAACAGTGAATATTATCAGAACTCAAACATAAACATAGATGACAACTGGTTCCATGAAGTTACCAACTCAGCAAATGAATTAATGAGAGAGTTTATTGAAGGCCACACCAATCAAGGTTCAACAATGCATGATGAATCAAATGAACCAGACTCTGAAGAATTCTGTGAAATTGATAGTAGTTGTAAGGATGGAAATTGTGATACACTATTAGACAGTGACTCATATGATATGAATCAGATCTTCACATTTGCTCCAGGAGAGGGACAACGTCCACTTAGTTTGTATCAAGATCAAATGGCCGAGTATTTGTCATTCCCAACAATATTTTGTGGTAAAGGAAGAGTAGAAAATAATCAGCGTCAAGTACCTGTTTCATATGCTGATATTGCCAAGTAGGAATTACGAAGTGTTGATAGACGTGCAGCACAGTCAGTGCAAAACTTGTTTTTCAAATTGAAAAAAAATTCAACTAAAACAGGTAACAGACAAATGCAATTTAGCTCTTAGGAAGTGCAAAACAAAGGGAAGAACCTTTACTGCAAATGAAATAAGAAATCCTGATCAAATTAACAACATTGTCAGACACAATGAGGGATTTTATGTATTCAAACAGTAGAGAAATTTCTCCTCATAGCTTGAAACAAGGAAGAAGGATGTTTTTGCAATGATACGACAGCTTGGTCTACCAACTTGGTTTATGTCCTTTTCTGCTGCAGATACACGATGGAATGACCTGATAAGGGCATTAGGAGTCTTGAATGATGATAGACAATACACAGATTCAGAAATTGAGAGCATTACGTGGACTGAAAAATCAAAGTTAGTTCAAAAAGACCCAATTACATGTACAAGGTATTTTGATCATCGTTTTAGAACTTTTTTTGAATACTGTGATTAAGAGTGATCATCATCCTATTGGCAAAGTACAGGACTTCTTCTATAGGGTTGAATTTCAACAAAGGGGATCACCACATGTTCATATGATTGTTTGGATTGAAAATGCTCCAAATTACTTGGAAAATGATAACAAGGAAATTGTTGCATTTGTTGATAGCTACTTAAAATGAGAAAGAAATACAGAAGACAAGATGCTAGAATTACAGGTGCATAAACTCTCTCAAACATGCAAAAAAAGAGGAAAGGCTGTTTGTAGATTTGGATTTCCACTTCCACCACTTCAAACTACAATGATATTAGAACCTTTGGACAGTGAAGTTGAAAAATACAGAAAGATGTATAATGCTATGCAGGACAAAATGAATAAATTTAAAAATGGATGTGATGTAAGCGTCAGTTTTCTAGAGTTCTTGCAGGATGTATTACAGCTATCTGAAGATGATTATATCAAATGCATTAGAAGTTCCTTGAGAGGACCCAAAGTATTTCTGAAGCGCAAACCTTGTGATCTAAGAGTGAATGCTTACAACAGTACCCTTCTTCATGCATGGACAGCTAATATTGACATTCAGTATGTCTTGGAACCATATGCTTGTGCAATGTACATTGTCTCATACATAAGTAAATCCCAAAGGGGTATGAGTGATCTTCTGAGTAGAGCTGCAAAAGAAGCAAGAGAGGGCAATCTTGACATTAAGAGACAAGTTAGACACATTGGAAATCAATTTCTTACAGTGTTGAAGTTGGAGCACAAGAAGCAGCATATCTGGTTTTGCAAATGCCACTTACAAAAGTATCAAGAGACGTAATGTTTATAAACACATCTCCAGTTGATGATCGTGTGATACTTGTCAAACCTGATTCAGAACTTGAAAAGTTGAATGCCAACTCCACAGACATAGAATGCAGTAACATAGTCAAAAGATATGCAAAACGTCCAAAACAACTTGAAAACTGGTGTTTAGCTGACTATGTCTCACAGATAGATGTAGTTTTCCCAAAAGAAAATATAACTGAGTTGTCTTACAATGAAACAAATGATGATGAGACACAACAGACAGAAAATGAAGACAGTGGATCTGATAATGAAAGTGAATTTAAAGATGACAGCACATTAGTTGTGTTGAAAAATGGAATCAAAATCAAGCGCAGAAAATCGCCAAGAGTTTTTAGATATGTACGCTATAGTTTAAAGACAGACCCAGAAAATTACTATAGAGAAAAACTAATGCTGTTCACTCCATGGCGAAATGAAAGTTCTGATCTTCTTTGTGGACAGCAGAGCCTTGAGCAGTCATTTAACCAGAAGAAATTTTTCTAAGCACAGAAAATCATACAGTATGAACACAACGCTGATGCTCTTGAGCAGGCAGAACAGATGGCGCAAGATGATTTGAGAGAAGCATATGATGAATTAGCTCCTGGTGCTCAACAAACTGAGGCAGAAGATGAATATGAAGGAAATGTTGACCCTGAAAAATTTTTTCACTTTAATCCTGAAAGGCCAATTGAACAGAGAGAGTATGATATAGAAAATGATGTTGGAATTCCATCAACAAGACAACTGAGTGAGCAGAGTTCTGTTAGATTACCTGATGACGAGTATTTAAAGCTTGTAGCCAGTCTGAATTTGAAGCAACGTGAATTCTTCAATCATGTTATGCAGTGGATCAAATGTAAACATGAACATATTTATGCATATCTTTCAGGAGGTGCAGGCGCTAGGAAGTCAGTGTTAATCAGAGCACTTTATCAAGCTTTACATCGATATTTATGTGCTAAGGAGGGAGAAAATCCAGACGATATACGAATTCTTCTTTGTACATACACTGGTAAAGCTGCATTTAACATCGGTGGTCAAACAATTGCTTCTGCATTTCATCAGAAAATTAACCAAAGGCAGCAAAACATGCATTGTGATGAACTGAACACATTTAGAAATAAATACAGAAATTTGTCCGTTGTCGTTATAGATGAAATTTCAATGGTTGGCAATGCAAAGTTGGAATTCATCAACGATAGACTTCAACTTCCGACGAACTCATTATTACCGGCGATATGAATTTCCATCTTGACAAGGCTACGGATCCAAACTCTAAAATGTTCATGAACTCGCTTCGAGAGCACGGGTTAACACAACATGTAATGGATCCAACGCACGAGCGCGGACAAGTACTTGATGTTTTCAATACCAGAGACGAAAGCAAAATTCTAGATTCCACCCCAGTCGTTGATAATAAGCTCATATGTGACTCAAAGGGAATTACTTTTTGTGATCACAAAGGGATTCATGCTACCCTTCTAGCACAAAAACCACAAAAACAAAGGAAGGCGTTCTCTTTTCGCAAATTACGCGAAATTGATCACGATAAATTTTGCCTTGATATTGAATCACGTCTATCGGAAATACGGAGCGATGTTCCAATTGAAAACATGGTAGACCTGTACAACGAGCGTATTTGCGAGGTGTTAAATGATCATGCACCGTTGCACGAGAAAACTAAAGTAATTCGGCAGAACGCACACTGGTTTGCAGAAGATCTGCATACACTCAAACGAAATAAGCGAAAAGCAGAACGCACTTGGCGACGGGAAAAGTTGACTGTTCACCATCTTATATACCAAGAATCATCTAGATCATACAGCAACTCCTTAACACAAAGCAAGAAGAAATTCTACTCAAATAAAATCACCGAGTGTGGTCGAGACACCAAAAAGCTTTACTGTTTGACGAACCAGCTTATGTGAATCAAGTCCGACCCGGTTTTACCATCATCTGCAAGCGGAAAGGAATTATCCGAAAATTTTGCTGAATATTTTCAAGGAAAAATACGCAATATCCGAGTATCACTGTGTAAGTCAAACACCTCGAATATTGATGTAACAGATCCCTTTCACGCTGACAGTTCATTTGATGGTCAACAGCTTTCTAATTTCGCGACAGCAACTGCAGAAGAGATTCGAAAACTCTTAGTGAAAGCATCGGTAAAATCATGTGAACTTGATCCCTTACCTACACATCTACTGAAGCAGTGCATTGGGAGTTTCCTGCCGACTATCACGTCAATCATAAACAAGTCGCTGTCGGACTCTAACGTCCCTGGTGTCTTTAAACAGACAATTGTTCGACCGTTGCTTAAAAAGCCAGGTTTAGATAAAGAAAATTTCAAAAATTACCCATCTTGTGTCGAATCTCTCCTTTATTTCAAAATTACTTGAAAAAGTTGTAGCAAAACAAATCGACGCTCATATGGAGATGTATCAACTGCATGATAATTTTCAGTCTGCGTACAGAACTGGACACTCCACGGAAACTGCGCTGATGAAGGTTCACCATGACATCGTATGTCTGTTCTTGTTATGCTCGACCTCTCCGCGGCTTTCGACTTTATAGACCACGACATTCTATTTCAACGTATGGACAATATGTTTGGTATCACCGGATCCGCGTTGAAATGGATCAAATCCTACCTCAGTGACAGAAAACAACGTGTCGTGGTTGGTTCATCGTTGTCTGATGCAAGTTCTCTAAAATTCGGCGTACCCCAGGGCTCGGTTTTAGGTCCGAGACTCTATTGTCTGTTCTCTAAACCCCTCAGCGAAATCTGTAGACGTCATAAAATGACGTACCATATATACGCCGACGACACTCAGATATACATCATCGTTGAACCAAGCGATAATTGGACCGATATGTCCCAAAGATTCTCGTGTTGTTTATCGGACATACGTAAATGGATGAGTGCCAACCTCCTCAAATTAAACGAAGACAAAACCGAACTTATCGTTTTCGCACCAAAACAAAGACTTACAAATATGAAGAGTTTTGAGTTAGAATTTGGTGGTTGTGTTGTTAGTGATGCATCTTTTGTAAAAAAAAATTTAGGCGTATTCTTCGACAAAACCCTATCCATGGAAAAGCAATGCATCTCAATTTCACGCTCGGCATATATGAACATTCGCAGAAATGGTCGTATCCGTTCCTATATTAGTGACGAAGCGTGTAAAGCTCTAGTTAATTCCTTAGTAACTTCTAAACTAGATTACGGCAATGCATTGCTATACGGCGTTCCTACCCACCATATCGCCAAACTTCAGAGAGTACAAAATACTGCTGCAAGACTAATCACACGCTCCAAAAGATCTGATCGAATAACTCCAACTCTAATCCAACTCCACTGGCTCCCAGTTGAATATAGAATACAATATAAAATCCTTCTGTACACTTTCAAATCCCTTCACAGCCTATCTCCAGCCTACTTGAGAGAAATCATAACTGTTTACAACCCGCCACGATCACTGCGTTCAGAATCCGCACATCTACTCCAGGTACCTCGGACACGCACTAAAACATACGGAGACCGTCGTTTAGACAAGGCCGCCTCGAGTCTCTGGAACTCACTGCCTTTTAACCTTAGAGAATGTGCTTCACTGCCTTGTTTTAAAAAGGATCTTAAAACTCACCTTTTTAAGCTAGCCTTTAATCTGTGATTCTCTTTTAAATATATACTAGTCAAAATTTCTAAGTCCCCACCTAGGTTTTCGTCGCCTACTATTTCTGTATCACTTTATTTCGACTAAAGATTTGTTTGACATAAAGAAAAACCTCTCATAAATTGGAAAAAAAACATTTTCTTTTTAATCGTTGTTTGCATCGTTTAATTGAAGAACAAAGACAATAGGTACTCTACAAAATAAAAGTCTCAATTAATAGCGAGTGTGTCCCCCTTTAGCTCGAATAACTGCCTGACATCTACTCCTCATGGAATTAACATAATTGTGTAAAAACCTCTGTGGAAGGTTATTCCAAGTGTTTACCAAATCTCTTTCAAGTTCCGCCAGGTTCCGTTGCTGTGGAAGTTGCCTAATTCTCCTGTCAAGTTCGTCCCACACATTCTCAATTGGATTTAGGTCGGGACTGCATGGGGGCCAGTTCAGTACCCTGATGTTGTGATGTTGTAACATCTGTTGGGTTGTTCTGGCTGTGTGGGGAGTAGCATTATCCTGCATTAGGATCATTCCTCTATTTGCCTGGATATGAGGTATGGTAACAGGCTGCAGTACAAGATGCTGATACCTCACAGCGTTTAAGTTCTGATGGATTGGTACGATCTGTGTTTTGGTATGCAAAGATATCCCTGCCCAAACCATGACAGAACCCCCTCCAAACTGCCCTCTTTCCCGCACGCATGCATCTACGTATCGCTCACCTCTTCTCCGGTAGACGCGGGAACGACCATCTGATCTTCTCAGATTGAATCTGGATTCGTCTGTAAAAAGCACTTGACCCCAGTCCGCTCGCGTAAACCTCAGATGGCGTCGTGCCCATGTTAAACGCTGTCGCCTATGTCTTGCAGAGAGCACTAACCCTACATAAGGCCTTCTTGCACTTAATCCTGTCTCCTTGAGCCTGTTCCTTACCGTCTGGTCACTGAGGGGCCTTCCATGAGTACCAAGTGTACGTCTTGCAGTAGCTCGTACCGTCAAAAGCCTGTCCCGCAAATGGGAAACTGATATGTACCGGTCCTGTTGACGGGTCGTCACGCGCCGTTTGGGCCGTCGTCGTAGATCTGTCACACTTCCGGTTCCGTTGAATTTTTGGACTAGTTTCCGGATAGTCTTATGGTCCCTGTTGAAATATCGTGAACCTGCAACAATGATTATGAAGTTAATTCAGTTCTTTTATTTTGATAAAAACAATTATATAAAAATGTGAGGAAATTTTGTATCAATATTTAATGAAAGCTAACCTCTCGCAAACTGCGCCCAGCCTGAACCATGCAAACCGCTCTTGAACGTTCTTCCACTGACATACGCGGCATTTTACAGAACTTTTATTATGTTTTTCATTTGTAACTAAGTATAGAGAACACTAAAAATAGAGCACGTTTTAAACATGCGACTGGAAAATCAATCGAACACGAGATTTTCATTGTAAGCAAACCCGGTTACGGTCCACTAATCACAAGTGCGATTCCCATTTCTTTTGTGTAATGTTGTTGGTTTTTACGTTAGCAGACGATGTTTTGAAATTCAAATACCTACCTTAAACGGTTTGTTCAATTTTTAAATTTTTGAAGTGGGGACTTAGAAATTTTGACAAGTATAAATGTAGTTTTATAATTGGACAGTGACATCATGACAAATTTTATTTACATGTATGTATTTTTGTATTTTTAATTACTGTCTCTTTGATATATTTTAATTCTTAATTGTAAAGCGATTTAGAGGACTCAAATCATAGAGAGCT
>NW_026926963.1:0-28706 GCF_032062105.1 Saccostrea cuccullata | reverse complement strand
ACCTTAAGTGGTAAGCATCCCCTGTTTACCGTCACGGCGGCCTAATATATTGATCAGGTAGATTAAACATTCCGTTGTCACATTCTATACACAAAACAACGGCTAACGATTTGTATGAAACAGGTCAGCCAAAATACAATGCGCGGATCTAGACGGGGGTTGGGGGGGGGTCCTGCCCCCCCCCCCCTGGAATTTACTAGGTTAAAAAATATACGTATATACTAAAACAAGAAAATAGTTACCATGGACCCCCTTGGAAAACGCATCCCCCCCCCCCCCCCACCCTGGTAAACGCGAAAATGTGTGAAATGGGTATGATAAGTGAAAGATTTGAGGCAATAGAAGTCACCACTCCCCCCCCCCCCCCCCCCACCAAATCGGTTTTTTGACTTTGGACGAGTTTAAGTTTTTTTTTTTTTTTTTTTTTTGCTTGTCAAGAAATTTCTGGGATTGATTTTTTTTTTTACTGAGGTGGACCCCCCCCCTGGAAAAAATTCTGTGAAATAATGTCAAGTTGAAGGACCCAGCAAGAGTTTTTTTTCTCATGTAGAAGAAAAGGAACACTATTATTAGATTTCAACTTGAAATATGGCGGAATGCATGACTGAACCCTTTTATGATATAGAACGTTACTTATGTTCACAGCGTCTATTCCATTGTCGGTGAAATATGGACATAACGAACAGTATTTTAGCTCAAAGGTCATTAAAACAATACAAATTAGGAGCAGATCAAACACAGACCTCCAAAATTAAGTTTAAAATATTTAAAATTATTACCTAACCTACTATATAAATTATAATATTGCATTTTGAACTGTTTCATGGTTTATTTTATGTTTTTGCGTGATCATGAAACTGCTGCCTGTTTAAAGCGTCATCGTGATATTCAAGCGTTTTGATGATCACGACATCACTATTTACCTGCTCTATAATTAATTAATTAAATTGAAATAAAACACACAATCAATTAATCAATTCATTAAGTATTACTTTAAATTATCAAATAATATGTTAACGGTGCGACCGTTACGGCGAGCGCAGATACTTATCCAGTTTTCCTTTTGATCGGACTTGTCAACCCGCACGCGACATTCTGTGCGTATAAGACTCTGACGTCATATGACGTCGTTTGCATGTTGCTTTACCAAACAGAAGCCTGAACTGGGCTGATTTTAATCAGTTTATGATTATTTTTCTGCAATAGATAGAAAAATTCATTAAATCTAGGCAAGTTTATTTTTTTCTTTTAACTTTTGTCGTTATTCTCGCGAGAACGTAGCTTTAGCGTTTGCTTACGAAGCGATGCATTGTGGGTCAAAACTACTGCGGAAAAAATTCTATTTTCTCTTCGCCTAGGTGTTGTCGTTAGAGCTCGCAGTCTTCGCGACGCTCGCGCTATTAATTTAATCTTTATATTATGTGTTCAGCTAATTAATAGACAAGTATGTGAATAAACAGTTGTTAAAACTCTTTATTGATTGTTTTGTGTTTTTATTCCAATTTAATTAATTATATAGTAGGTATAAGGTAATAAAACACTTATTCAATGATTACTCGGTGAAACAGTCAAACTGTTGTCCCTCGGTAGTGGGGAAGACCTGGAAAACAGTTTCCCAGGTCTTCCCCTCGTAGTCATTAAATAAGTGTATACTGACACGTGGTCTTGAAGAATTTCTTTCTTAAAAGGGACATATGGGTATAAGTTGGATTACCACAAGCAGAATTAAATCCTAGTACTTGTAAAATTCAATTCAAATAATTAGCCTTACAAGCAGAGACAATGTTGATACCTTCTTTTAGTGGAGACAGTAATACACATCATGTAAACTATCGATCGAATTCTTGTTTCGCTTTTGCATTGTCAAAGACAGGATAAATGTGTGTTCATCTTGTTCCTCTATCGCTTAATCCAAGATTTCAACGTCCATCTAATACATTTCATCGATTCTTCTTAAAGCGGCACAGTGAGTCAAATTCATATCTTAATTTTAAGATATCTGTAGCATACAGAGAAAGACTTACAAGAATTATGAGTATATAGCGAAGATATGACAATTAAACTGCAAGAATTGACTGCACAATATAAGTGCCGGAAAAACAAAGGTTGTATCTACCGTTTCGTTGTTTCGTATATGTCAAGGTCACGCTACTCTTATTTTTAGCTCAAACTTGTAAACAAAATTCAGCTGGAGCATGCAAAGGTGAGAAATATATTCTAACAAATTTTTGAAAAGATTACATCAAATTTTTTGGTCTACATATATTCATTCGTGGATACCTGAGACCATGGTAACTATGGAAACTTATTCAACACTTTTCTGCGCACGCGTATAATAGGGAGGAAGAAGTACCAGGGTATTTTGCAATATTTTCGACAGAAATTATTTTTACTTTTATTTTTCCCCATAAAAATTTAATTTTTTAGGTTCTGAAACCTGTAATTTTCTGAAACCTAAAACTTTAAGGAATTGAACAAAATTTACAGAGGTCATTCAAAAATTCTACATTTGTCAATTTTCCCCTTTGTGCGTCACTGTGCCACTTTAAGTGTCAAGGTCTTTTTCATAATAACCCATCTACTGGCGTAATCTTCTATCTAATATTTATGAAAATATGATGCCAGTTAAAAATTGGGGTTCCCTAAACTTTGCCATTTTATGTCATTTCTAAAACGAGTTCACAAACAAGCTGATGTAACAAGAATATAAGCAATCTCATTTAACAGGTCTGGACGATTTCTAAATAAGGAAGTCAAGAACGATAACCGTGAATTGCTATTAATACACAGAATAAACAAGGCACTAATCCTTCTGACCAATCAGATAACAGCATTTAGACAAACCCATGAGAGAATAAATAAAACACGTGGTTTTTAAGTTTTTTGCTCAAAAGATTTTTTTAGAACAAACTTTTTGTAAACTTTATGCGCATTTGGGAATAATATAATATTTATGACAATTCTACCGTGAACAAACACGACTTGAAAGCTTGGAATACGTTTTAAGTGGGATAAAAAAAAATCTGTCTCTAGGAGTTAGCAATCCCCAAAGTTTACTTACGTTAAAAAATTGATATAAATACGGTAAATTTGAAGTTTTTAGAGTCTGACATAAAAATCTTATCGAAAAGATATTAGTCTTTATGTTTATTATTTTTGAGTGTTTATTACAGATATAGTAGCCAATGCAGTTTCATATATGCGAGGTAAGATATTGGGATAAAACGCATTCATGTATAATTACAGGATTCTCTTTTCTCCACGTTAAACGCCTTTCCTTATGCCCATTTAAAGTCTGCATAGCTACGTATTCGGCGCTCATGAAACCCGTGATAATGCAAAACTATATGTGTATACTCCATACGATAGACACTTGTGTGAGTTGATCTATATACATGGAATTTAAGCATTATCGATGAAAATCGGACGGCTAAGCAAAATCATATTTACCATCATATAATATATTCTGGTAAATGTTATAATTGAACTTGATAAAAACTTGCTGGAGCGATCTTTACCTCTGTAAAAGATTACATTCTATCGTGCATTATTTTTTTTTCTTTACCGAGATAAAAATGTCAAGGTTGTTCACGGTAAAAATGTGGGGAATACCTTATTCTTCAAAAGTTTTAATCTTACTTCTACAGATGTTTTGTTAAAAAAATCTTTTTGAGGAAAAAAACAGAAGCACGTGTTATCTTTTTGTTCTTTTAAAATATGTTTTGGGGTGTGAAAAAATGATGTTGTCTGATTGGACAGAAAAATATTTACGTGTACTTGATGTACATTTATAGCAACTTTCGGTTATCGTTCTTGACTTCCATATTTAGAAATCGTCCAGACCTGTTTAAGGTAGGACAAAACACCCGTCAGCATCCCCTGGATTCTATTTTAACCCATTTCTTAAAAACTACTGGAGAAAAAAAGAGTAATATTACTATATTTACAACAATGAATGGTCCCTGAATGAAAAATAATAAGTTTTGGCATGTTTGCATCATATTTTGTGAAAAAATTTGAAAATCCTATATATTGGTCATGCCTAGGTCACATTTCCCGGCCGGTAGCCGTAGACCGGTGGTAATCGTTGGTAATCCGTGATGTTAACGATGCCCTAACATCGGTCCACATCGGCCTAGTAGGCCTTACAGAATCAGTCACATTATCCAGCGATGGGTATTCGATGGGCAACCAATGCCTTTTATGATAAAAATTTCGTGGTTGCCGGCCGGACTTTCAAAGGCCCAGCGAAGCATTGCTAATCAGAAAACGATGTTCCAGGATAATCGGCCGATGTAATTACATCGCTCATACATTGGTGAACATTGTTCGTACATCGGTCGACTACAGGCCAATGTTTGGTCGGACATCGACCGATGATCGGCCGTTATCTGTTGAACACTATTCAACCCCCCTATGACCTCAGATTCAACGGATATAAGACGATGCTCGGCCATACATCGGCCGATCCTTGAAACATGTGTTAATGATGGGTTGCCGATGAGGAGCGATGTGAGACATCGTTGGAGACATCGCTCAATTTTAACTACGAATTATTTCCTACCGATGACCCCACCGATTCGCAAAATGGCCTCAGTCACCGTCCGATCACTAGTGGTGCCCGGCCGGCAACCACGCCATTTTCATTCAAAAACGCATCGGTTTCTCATCGTATACCCCATCGCTGGACAATGTGACTGATACTTCACTTGGGAGCTTATATTTTAGAATGTGTTTACGCTATCTAAGAGCAATAAACAAGCATGTCACATGTTATAAAATGCAGAGTACTTTTTGTTCCATAAATAGTAGAGGACTGATATTTGGAAACATATATAAGGAGTCCCCATTCTTTATGTACTTCAAAGTTCAATGTCATATCAAGAGGTCAAAGGTCAAATATTGTGACGTCATCTACTGAATCTTTTAGTTTTTTTGCCATTGAATTTTAAAAAAAAAATTTAATCGCCAAAATGTCTGCAACTACTGGTTCAATTTTCTTTATTTTTACGCATTTTATTCTATAACTAATTTGAATTCTATTGTTTTAGCTTTTTTTTTGTAAAAATTAAATCATACATTTTCTCTTAAGAAAACTTAAACTGTCGGATAGTTGCATGTGAATTTTTAATTCTGACGCTATGTATGTTCTATTTTTACTTAATATTTTACTCAAATTTTCCAGTATCAATATGACTTACTGATTTACAATAACAAAATTGTTATCTTTATTAAAAGTATTACACAAATTTGCAATAGATAAATTGATAATTATAAAATAAGTTATTCTCACGTCGAATGTATGATTTCACATTCTTCTTACAGGGGTCTGATAGGCCATATTTCAGACTATGTGGGCAAAAAATGTGTGGTTGAATTTCATATCATATAAAGAGAGATTTTGTATCCAAGAACAAAATATTAAAGTTTCAGAAAAATTTAATTTGAGGAAAAATTTGGCCTAGGTATTGTGTCCTACCTTAAAGTCATTATATCAGAGGTTATTTTGGTATATACAATGACCTTGTCAGCAAACTTTAATCTATCATTAAGTCAAATGCCCACTGGCGGTTTTTATACTTATTGTTGGTTCATGTTTTACTCACTGAATTTTCGACGGATTTTTTTTCGTTATTTCCCAACTTGACAAGGTGCACACGCCGGGTATGACTGTTCGGTAGGGGGAAAATAAATAAAAACAGAATGCAACGGTCCAAATTAAATAAAAACTTATATTCATTATATCCATGGCATACATGTAGTATGCCCCCTCTGATGTTTTACAGGTCAGTGTTTGCTCTGCTCCAAAATGTGTATTGTTTAATGGACTTTTGAGGTAGAATACTGTTCGTAATTTAAGCATTGAATTGTCATTTTTTGAAAGATGCAGTCTTGTAACGGCAAAAGTGTATGCAAACAAATTGAAAATGAAAATTTATTTGCACACACCATTGCCGTAATGAGACTGCATCTTTCAAAAAATGACAATTAAATGCTTATATTTACATTTTTTAGCCCCTGTTTTTTCCGAAATTTTTATTTTTCTAATTCCCGCCTCATCCTTCAAGTAAGTTGCAATTGATAGAACAGCCTTTGGAACAGCTTAATTCAAACTTCCCGACAGAGTTCGTTTGCTCACAAACGGAAATCCGGAAACGAAAAAAGTGCACAATAGAACAGATAACAATAGTCAAAGTTTTATTTATTTTTCAATCTAAAATGATAAACTATATTTTTGCAACAAAGAAATACAAATGAAAAGTTTAACAGACATAAATTTTTCGCTTTGTTTAAACTGTAATGGCGCAGTCCCTGTATTCATACGCCAGACATACTTTGGTGATTTGGTCTTGTGTGTATTTATCGCATGTAATTCTATAATGCCTTTTATTATGGTCAAACAAAGTAAATGTAAATGTTTCGATAAATTGCATTACTTACCTCTATCCATGCGAGAAGTTGGATTAGTCATTGATAATTTCCATTCCCACGTCGATACGATATAGCCTGGTGAGATTGAGATAAAAGATACCACAGAATCCGACACTTCTGCTTCATACTTGGATATTTTACTTGAAAAAGACACTAATGGTAATCTAACAACCAAGCTATATGATAAACGTGATGACTTTAACTTTTCTATCGTCAACTTCCCTTACTTATGCAGCAATATACCTGCATACGGAGTATATATATCTTAGTTGATTCGATACGCAAGAGCATGCTCTACGTATGAACAATTTCTTAAACGAGGTAAATTATTGACAAACAAGTTGATGAAACAACAGTCTCGTCTAAAGTCATCATTTCGTAAGTTCTATGGTCGATACAATGACCTTGTCAGCAAATACAATTTATCATTGAGTCAAATGCTGACTGACGTTTTTCATACCAATTGTTAGTCCATTATTTATACACTGATTTGACGACGGATTTTTTCCGTTATTTCCTGATCATGACAACCAGCACCCGGCGGGTGTGACTGGTCGGCAGGGGATGCTCACTCCTCCATGGCATCTGATCCCACCTCTGATGCTTCGGAGGTCCGTGTTTGCTCTGCTCTTTTTTTTATATATTGTTTAATGGGCTTTGAGATTGAATACTGTTCGTTATCTCTGGACATATCCTTCTTATTGCAAAGTAGACATATACTTCATTTGCTTTTATTGTATGTTAATAACATGTTTTCACATATCTAAACTTTCTTTTTTCAGTATTATGTTCATGTACTTATATTTAATAACGCTTTAAAGTTGTAAAATGAAAATATATGGAAATAACAAACAAAATTCAAGCTCAGAAGTCCATACAATAATACAAAATAGGAGAAGAGCAAAAAAAAAAAAAAAAAGAACTCTAAAACATCAGATGTGGAATCAGGTACCATGAAGGAGTGAGCATCACATGCAGACCGATCACACCCGCCGTGTGCTCATTGTCATGATTAGAAAATAACGGAAAATCCGTCGTCAATTCAGTGTATAAATAATGGACTAACAATAAGTATGAAAAACGTCAGTCAGCATTTGACTCAATGATAAATTATATTTACTGAAAAAGTCATTGTATCGACCTGTGAACTTACGAAATGATTACTTCAAACTAGATATGCAAATACTTTAAATCAACAAGGAATGAAAATGAAAACAGTGAGCTTGGGGTCCGCCACACCTATTTCATATTTGTTTTTTTTTTTACTGAATTTCGACAATAAAGGCCAACTTACAATAAAATGGCATGAAATTATATAAAGAACAAAATGAATTTAGCGTAACAATCAACAACGTTTCTTATCTATATACATATAGTAACATTCTGCTATCATCTGTAGATGATTTATGTGTTCAAATTATTTGAATCCTCCGTTGTTTAAAATTTGATAATAGTAATAATGACGTTAAATAAAAAGAAGTTATGACAAAAGTCTACGCACTTTTTGAATGACCCTCGTAAATGGAATTGACGACGGATTTTTCTGCTATATACCGATCATGACCAGGAGCATACAGCGGATGTGACCGGGTGACAGGGAATGGTCACTCCTCCATGGTACCTGATCCCACCTCTGATGTTTTGAAGGTCGTGGTTGCTCTGCTCCTATTATGTATTTTTTATGGGCTTTGATATCTAAAACTGTTCGTTATCTCCATATCATTCGTCATTCTAATGTTTATTTACTATTAATAACTTTAACGGGAAATCATACTAGTACAACACATAGTAGACGAGAAAAGTATCAACTTTCTTTTCCGTAAGCAAAGCTTCATAACAGGTAAGAGTTAACTGTACATGGCATTGCATATTCATCACTTAAGATGAAAAGATACTGAAAGTAACCTGGAATGATTATATAGTAATGTGAAACAGAAAATTTTATATTACATAACACTATTGATTTCTATCAATATACTGAGTTCACATGTAGGTTACTGTTTTAATGCTAATTTATTTTTTTTGTAACATTTCTAAGTGAACATGAACAAGTTACATAACAGACAAGTTATAGAAAGAGCACAAAAAGGAGATTTATTGGAATTTCCCAGAGGATGGTACTCGCACTGGGCTGTTTATATAGGTATTTGTTGAATCTTGACTTTTGATTTTAATAAAATAAACAAGTAGTGCAAAGAAGAGTTTTGAAAGCAATGCACTCGGACATAAGAATTTTCAACTCATTATTAAACACATATGATTCGATTAAGACATACATACACAATTTTTTTTCTTGATATTAATTTTGTGAAAGTTTTAGTTAAAATAAGTGAACAAGTATATAAATACTTAGTTTGTAAAGCAATATGTGAGCTGCAACTCTGATGTCGGAATTTTTGGTTGCAAAATTATTGTCGCCCTGTACAATAATGATTTCTTATATAAAACTGTATATTGGATTGTATTTAGAAGCCTTTTTTCTGCTTTATTTTAGTCTAATAGATCATAAAGGTTACAGTTACATACATCTTTATCATAATATATTTCAACAGCAAAATAAAAATTTCAATAAGGCAGGTCATATTCCTAAAATGGACTCAAGTCATAGTGTTTAGTTATTGTTATCAGTGTTCAAACTGTATGAAATATATGGTGATAACGAACAGCAATCAATATCAAAAGTCCTTAAAACAATACAAGGAAGAATATTGAGATAACAAACAGTATTCAATATCAAAGGTCCATAAAACGATACAAAACAGGAGCAGAGCAAACACGGACCTCCGAAACAGAGGTGGGATCAGGAGTCATGGAGGAGTGAGCATCCCCTGCTAACCTGTCACACCCGCCGTGTGCTCCTTGTCATGATCGGGAAATAAAGGAAACATCCGTCGTCAATTCAATATGTACACAATGGCCTAACAATTAGTATGGAAAACATCAGTCCGTATTTGACCCAATGAAAGATTGTATTTGTTGACAAGGTCATTGTATCCACAAAAGAATTTACGAAATGATGACTTTAAACGAGACTGCTGATATTTAGTTTTCAACTTGTTTGTCAATAATTTATCTCGTTTTAGAAATTGTAAATACATAGAGCATGCTCTCAAGTCATCACGTTCAATAATTTGCTTCAAAATCATAACGTTTAACAATAAACAACGAACAAAATATGGAAATCAGTGAATTAAAATTACATGCAAACTTTACAGGAAACGAGGAAGTTGTACACCTAGCTGGTGTTGATAATGATGGTGTAAACGGAAACTCAAACCCTAGTCAGTTCTTTTCTATTTGTGGGAAGACTTACGGAAAAGCTGTTGTCAAAAAGGAAAACTTCTGGAATGTGGTTGCGGATTCTGAGGCGAAAATAAACAACAACAAGGACAAGAGATGCAGGTTCCTAGCAAGATAAATATTTCATTTTTCTTGAAAAGTACATTAACATTTTCTTATTTTACTTGAACGATATAGTCATAGTTTCATATGAAATATGACTTGAATTTTAAAAAAAATATTGTAAAGATAAAAAAAAATCTTTAACCCTGAACCCACTGTGGGACGTGGAGAACAGTCCTCTATTGGGACCGTATAAAGCGAGGTCCCGTGTCGCAGTAGATGCTGCTAAATAAAAGATACCTCCAGAACAAACTTAATAGTTTTACCAAAGATGTATCAATACAATACTTAATACTGTCAGAAAAAAAATTGCATTTTCCGAGCTGCGCTCTATTTTTATCAAGAGAAAAAAAATGTCAACAAAAATCCCATTTTTGTCTTGTTTTATATATATATATATATATATATATATATATATATATATATATATATATATATATATATATATATATATATATATATATTATATATATATATATATATATATATATATATATATATATATATATATATATATATATATATATATATATATATATATATACTGAAAGGAAAAAGAAACGCAGGGTAAACTTTTGAGGTGAATTAAATTCGTTTTTCTTAAAATACTTTTTAGTTTTCCTATCTAACTTTTAAAATCATCTTTCAAAAAGATATAACCCAAGTCTCATATGATTTTGTCTAATTATTCATGAGTAATTGAAGTTCAAATGACGATACCCCCCAGAAGTGAAAATCGAAAACTCTCATTATCTTCAATGTCTATCTCGTGCATCTTTCAGAGTCTTATTTCTCCTTTGCATGGAATTTCATCAGAGTGTTTATCTTTCAAACTCTGGCTATATTTAGCATGGGTAACCACGCAAAAAAATAAGTCAAACGGCCCGCGCATGCGCGAGTGAGAGGAATACATCAGTAAGTTGACTGGCTCAAAAAACCAAATTGCGGAATTGTTTTCTTTCAAATTTCGTATGAATGCAATGATTGAAATCGTCTACTTTATAAATGGCTGTTTTTGTGGTAGTAAGGTGGCGATTTAAGAACTGACAGGACGAGTAACCCGCTCGTAACATGACTCTGTTTTGCGTTAACGTCATCGTCACGGTTGATTGAAAACCACTCCAGACCCTCTCTGACAACGGGTAAAATGTTTTATGGGGGAAAATTTACAAGAGACTGCTTAGTAAACAATTGTTGCCTTTTTCATTAATTAGGCAATTCGAAAACAAGACCCCATTGAACTTCCGTAAACTGTGCCAAGATTGCAATAGATTCATAATGTCTCCCAATATTGAAAAACGATGTGCATACCTCATATGCATCAAATAATGCAACAAGATTTGTGAACAAACACGTCGTTATCTAATTGCACGTGTTTTGGGCTTTTTGGCGTTTTCACTATGTGACGTCATAAATTTTACGGTTGAGTAATTCTAAATACTGATTTTGATGCACAGTAACTAAATTTCCCTTCTGACCAATTTTCGTAATTTTCGGTCATGTGGTCAAATTTTTATCGAAAATTATGCTACCCTGCGTTTCTTTTTCCTTTCAGTATATATATATATATATATATATATATATATATATATATATATATATATATATATATATATATATATATATTGTTCCGTAACTAAATGCAATGACCCGAGATGCGGTACCTGCGACTATATTTTGGAGGGAACCAGCTACAACTTCCGGGGCCGAAATTTCACTGTAAATGCTGACATGTCCTGTGAAACTAAGAACTTAATTTATGTCATAACATGCCCGGGTTGTAACGAATTTTACATAGGAGAAACTAGTACTACTCTGAGAGCTCGGATAAGAGTCCACAAACAGCATATTAATAACCCGCAATACAGACAAATGAAGCTTAGTGAACATTTAGATATATGCGGGAAGAGACAATTTACCGTTTTCCCGTTCTATAAGATGTCCGGAAACCAAATCCAACGAAGAGAAAAAGAAAAACACTTTATTACTACTTTAAAACCAAAGCTAAATAGCATTGTTTGACTTTCCCGTAATAACTGCTGGGAGAATTACGTCATAGAGACTGTATTACGTTCCGCTAATTATGACGTCATAGAAGGCGTTACTATGTGACAGTTAAAAAACTTGATTGTAAAGCATCTGAAGATTTTTTAAATGAAAGCGCTAATGCTTTACTTTGTTGTCTTCGTGTTTTCTTTTTAATTATTTTTACTATACAACTATACCGACCACTGTGAATTCATGGACTTCTGATATATATATATATATATATATATATAATTTAAGAAAAATCCAGTGTTTTGGTACAGTAAAATATATCCAATGAAAAAAGTCAGAAATCACAAATCTCGAAAATCATTTTTACTGTTAGCGCTTTCTGCCTAATGGCTCTTCAGACAGTTAAAAGTTAAATATAAAATTGCTTAGTAACGTTCATAAGCACGACGTCAAGTATTTTCCATTGTGACGTCATAATAACGTTAAAAGGTAGCATTATAATTCGCACCGTTACAATCACTTAAATAAACCAAAAAACAAGTAGAAAACAACTTTAGTTGAAACTGAAGTAATTATTTTCTGTTAAGTTTTGGGTTAAATAGTTTAATGAAGTAGTCCTCCTTTGCTACTCTGGATATTTCACAGTCATTGTGCATTTTATAAAATGGAAATAATTTAAATTTCCCTTTCCCACAGGTAGTACTAAGAAACACTCGCCGCAAGGATGATAGTGAAAAAAGCGACATCCCTTTTGTTGTGACACACAATCCACGCAACCACAATATTTTAAGATCAGCCAGGAGATTTTTTCCCATTTTAGAACAATCTCAGAATCTAAAAGACATCATCAAGGAGTCTCAAATTATTAATAGCAGAAGACAGGCACCCAATCTGAAGAAAATCCTAACCAGAGCAAGATTTGCAACAATCAATGCTAAAGTCGTCAAAAAGTGCTGTGACCCACGTTGTGGAACATGTGAATATCTGGAGGAGGGAAGCGAAAAAACTCTAAAATGTGGTAAAAAATTAACACCAAACGCCAACATGACCTGTAAATCAGAAAATGTTATTTACTGCATAACCTGTCCGACCTGTGATGAAAACTACATAGGACAAACCGGCAAACTGAACGCACGAGTGCGAGTCCATAAACAACAAATTCGGGACCCTAGCGTAAGGAATACGCCGTGCAGTGAGCACTTTGCTACCTGTGGGAAAGGGAAATTTAAATTATTTCCATTTTATAAAATGCACAATGACTGTGAAATATCCAGAGTAGCAAAGGAGGACTACTTCATTAAACTATTTAACCCAAAACTTAACAGAAAATAATTACTTCAGTTTCAACTAAAGTTGTTTTCTACTTGTTTTTTGGTTTATTTAAGTGATTGTAACGGTGCGAATTATAATGCTACCTTTTAACGTTATTATGACGTCACAATGGACAATACTTGACGTCGTGCTTATGAACGTTACTAAGCAATTTTATATTTAACTTTTAACTGTCTGAAGAGCCATTAGGCAGAAAGCGCTAACAGTAAAAATGATTTTCGAGATTTGTGATTTCTGACTTTTTTCATTGGATATATATATATATATATATATATATATATATATATATATATATATATATATATATATATATATATATATATATATATATATATATATCCAAAAGTTTGATAAAAAATCCACACAAGTATTTAAATAGTAAAAAATAACAGAACGCCGATTAAAACTCTACCGGTTTCAATTGTATCATCAGGAGTTTGACATATTGCTATCTATCATCAGGAGTTTGACATATTGCTATCCCTAACCCTGATAGCAATATGTCAAACTCCTGATGATACAATTGAAACCGGTAGAGTTTTAATCGGCGTTCTGTTATTTTTTACTATATATATATATATATATATATATATATATATATATATATATATATATATATATATATATATATATATATATATATATATATATATATATATATATATTTCTTTTACAAAATAAAAACAAATTATACATATATGAATATCATTCCAAAATGTTGATTTTAAGGGGACCAAAAATAACTCTTATCATGTATAGTCATTTGTAGTCCACATCAAGCGCACAAAATTGTCGAAGAAGCTTTGAAAAAAAAAGGGAGAAATTGGTTACAATGTTTTGTGGAAGAATTGTGAACATTTTGCAGCCTACTGTAGATACGGGAAGAACTGGTCAGAACAGGCATCATTAACATAATTCAATTATATTGACCTTGATGAGGTTTACTAGTGATTATACGGACCTGGTTAGGTATTGATTGACCAAGGTTAACCAATGACTGACAAGGTCTGTATAGTCACGAATCAAGTATTTTTATACTCTCTTTTTCTCAAATTTCTCTCTTTCTCTCTCTCTCTCTCTCTGAAAAACGATATTTTAACAAAGAAATATGGAAAAATCAACGGGAAAATTAATCGCTGAAACAATCTATAAATCAATACCAATATTAATGATAAACATTGACACTATAGATATGATGCAAGTAGTGTCTGGTCAATGTTTATCATGTAATTTAGCGAGACAAGGTCTTTTACAATCTCTTGAATTTTCTATTGGTACAATCTGCTGTGAAGCAGAATGTAACTGGTCGGCAAGGGATGCTTACTCCCCATGGCATTTGATTTCTATCTGAAGTTTTAGAGGTTTGCTCTGCTCCTGATTTGCATTTTTAATTAGATTTTTGAGCTTAAATTAGGGAATAACTATCTCCTAATTTGATATTTGCGACCGTTAATTAGGGAATAACTATCTTCTAATTTGTATTTGCGACCGTTAATGCTGATTTAACGGTCGCAAACTGAGTTTTACCGGCGACGCGTAAGCGGAGCCGGTAAAACGGATGTTTGCGACCGTTAAATCAGCATTAACGGTCGCAAATACCAAATTAGAAGATTAGTTATTCCCATTCTAATGCAATCCATGCATTTTGTTTGTTGTTTACGTCTTATTTTGATGAATTTTGTTACATGAAATACGTCATGGAGCATTGTGTTTTTGCGTCGCTCTATTATGACGTCACAATGAAAAGCTTTCACGCTCGTTAATGCTCGTTTTACTGCTTCAAACATCAGTGCATTAGCCAATGAAAAAGTGTTTTACAAAACAATTGCATTAGAATGCTGATTTAACGGTCGCAAACTGAGTTTTACCGGCGACGCGTAAGCGGAGCCGGTAAAACGGATGTTTGCGACCGTTAAGTCAGCATTAACGGTCGCAAATACCAAATTAGAAGATCGGTTATTCCCATTCTAATGCAATCCATGCATTTTGTTTGTTGTTTACGTCTTATTTTGATGAATTTTGTTACATGAAATACGTCACGGAGCATTGTATTTTTGCGTCGCTCTATTATGACGTCACAATGAAAAAGCTTTCACGCTCGTTAATGCTCGTTTTACTGCTTCAAACATTAGTGCATTAGCCAATGAAAAAGTGTTTTACAAAACAATTGCATTAGAATTTCATTTGTTATCTCCCTGTGATTTTATTTTGATTTTCTCCTAGCCCTGATTAGTAAAAAATCAAAAAAAGAAACGCAAATTATTTCAGGATAACTTGATTTGATAACCCCCCTCCAGACTACCAGCTGAATCATCAGTATCCATGCAATCCTTTCATTTCCGATCCTCGGTATTCATGGAAAATTCCAGATTCAAAAAATGTACCTCTAACTTTAAACAGTTACATGATCTTAACACATGTAAACAAACAACATGGCTGCTATACCCATGTATCAGTTTTTACCTCCCCTCACTTCCCATCTTTTCCATTACTAAGGTTGTATTATTGTGCGGCAAATTGAAACTAATTAATGCAACGAAATTTTGCACCCACTGTTGTCTAATGAGTTTCAAATAAAATCTACCACCAAGATTTAGAGTAATTCTATAAATTTTTCATCTTAATGCCGAATTAATAAACACAGAAAGAAAGGTCTATCATGTAAATTTTTTTGAATAAAATATATGGATATAAAAACCATAAAACAATACAAAATAGGACCTTAGGATATACGGACCTCCAAACCATCAGAGGTGGGATCAGGTGCAATGGAGGCGTCAGCATCCCCTGGCAACCGGTCACACCCACCATGCGCTCCTTGACATGATTGGTAAATACGGAAAATTCCGTCTTCAATTAGTGAGTAAATATATGACCTAATAATTACTATGAAAAACGTCAGTCAGCGTTTGACTCAATGATAAACTGTGTGTGTTAACAAGGTCATTGTGTCGGACAGAAAATTGACGAATTGATGACTTAAACCGAGACAGCTGATCAAATTCTTGTTTCCTTAACTTGTTTGTCAATAATTTACCTCGTCAAAGAAATTGTACCTAGGTAGAGCATGCTCTTGCGTATCGAATTAACTGAGAGATATAAACCACGTATGCAGGTGATGAAGGTATATTGCTGCATAAATAACCAAGCTCTATGATAAATGAGATGACTTTGACTTAAACAAACGTCAACTTCCAATACGTATGTAGCAATATACCTTCATCATCTGCATACGGAGTTTATATGTCTCAGTTGATTCGATGTGCAAGAGCATGCTTTTTGAACAGTTTATAAAACCAGGTAAATCATTGACAAACAAGAATACGAGCAGTCTCGTTTAAAGTCATTATTTCGTAAGTTCTATGGCCGGTACAATGACTTTTTCAGCAAAAACAATTTATCATGGAGTCAAATGCTGACTGACGTTTTTCATTCTTATTCTTAGGCCGTTATTTATACACTGAATTGACGACGGATTTTTCCTTATTTCCCGATCATGACAAAGAGCATACAACGGGTATGACCGGTTGGCAAGGGATGTTCACTCCTCCATGGAGCTTGATTCGAACTCTGATGTTTTGGATGTCCGTGTTTGTTCTGCCCCTGCCTCTACTGCTTTATGGAATTTTGATCTTGAGTACTGTTTGATATCTCGATATGTTTCATTGATCATAAATATTACTCAATATCCCTATATATATGCTATAATATCGTCATGTTTTACAGGCTGACACAGCCCTGGGTGTCATTATGTGGACGGGAGCTGCTGTGATGGTCGGTGGTATACTAAAAGGAGTTTTTGGTGGGAAAAAAGAAAAACAATAGAATTGTTGCAATACAATTATATGTTCTCCAATGAACAACAATTGATTTAATGCATGAGCTATAATCTTGAAAGAATACTTCATTAAAACTAACAACAATTAATAAATAAGCACTATCACATTTGATTTCTTTACACGTACCCAATTGCAACACTTGAAACTCGTGGCCGATCTGCATTAGACCTATCGTGATCTAAGATTTGTTTGCGCTTATCCCTTGTTTTAAGTATATTCTCTGTTTGTTAATAATGTAGTGACTCGTATATTTAATGTAACTTTTCTCCTGGTTTGGAAAAAGTGTATAAGATTTGATAATTTCATGGCGACCAAGTATCATGGGCATGTAAGATTTATGTCTTGTCAGATTAGAAGTCTACACCGAGACTGAACTCTGAAGAAGTCTGCAGCTTACAGAGGGATCATTTAGATAGCAAAGATGAAAAAGAAATATCGGGGACAAATCTTTTACGAGTAGTGTTCAGCTTTAACTGTGATCTACATAGTGTGATAGATGATGTGTTCATTTGATGATTTTTTTTTTCACATTTACTTGGAAAGATTTTATTTGATTTTTTTGTCTTTTTTAAATGTTAAAATTGAATTTATTATGTAATGGAAAAACAAAATGGAGATTTTTTTAATTATTGGTAAACGGACATGAAATATAAGGTATTTCATGCTTTCTTTTGTGTTTCCTGCTTAGTGTCTGTTTATGATCACAAACAGAGATTATCATAAACGTGAGGTAAAAGATACCACAGAGTGTAAAACATCTGTTTGAACATTTTAGTTGAAAAAGACTTTAATTGCAATTTAACAACCAAACTCTATGTTAAACGTGGTGACTTTAACTTTTCTATAGCCCACTTTCCTGACTTATGCAGCAATAAACCAATATCACCTGAATACAGTGTTTCATCTCTTAGTTGATTCGATATGACCGACTATGTTCTATGTATGTGCAATTTTTAAAATGAGGTAAATTATTGTCAGACAAGTTCATGAAACGACATTATCTTCAGTCTTATTCACCCCTACTAATATGTTCGGAACCTTTTATTTCTCGGTGATCTGCACATTATAAAACCCGATGAGTTCAGCGTAGCTCTGACATTGGCTCTGGCGAGAGCTAGCGAGACTTCAGCGAGATAGGATAAATTATTCACGGATATGTGGCTAGGAAGTGACTAGCACGTGGAGACATGGTAAACAGAAAAGTTATATTGTGTTTTAGTTTTCACCACCCTATAATATTATTCTGTAGAAATGTACTTCAATCGATCTTTCTTGAATTCATCCAAGTTTAAATTACTTTAATATCTATGATACAATTTTCTGCTGTCATGAATTAGATTTTCTTTTTAGACAAATATTTTGCATGGGAACCGGAACTATATTTCTTGGCGTCAGATTAGCAAATGGGGCACCAATGTGACTTTTAGTGACAAATCAGATGAATGAGAATTGCATTATGGGTTACTATACGAATACTACAGGAATTTTACGCTTGATAAATTCCTTTATTGTACTATCGGTGAATACAATTGCCAGGTGGATTCCCCTGCCAACACACTTGATCACGAGTATACATGTATAGTTATGTAAAAAATGTTTTGTCCATTTAAATGCATACGAGAAGCTGCTCGTTT
This sequence comes from Saccostrea cuccullata, assembly GCF_032062105.1. Taxonomy (NCBI): domain Eukaryota; kingdom Metazoa; phylum Mollusca; class Bivalvia; order Ostreida; family Ostreidae; genus Saccostrea; species Saccostrea cuccullata. Next base: position 10,069 of record NW_026926963.1, on the reverse strand, counting down.
TCCTTATCCTTGCATTGCTGGTGTTATGAACTTGACTCGAACTACGTATACGTTTTATTAAACATATTTTTCTCTATAGTTAACAACATATTAAAAACGCGGTTGATATTATTAATAGTTTCTAATGTTTGCATCTTGTTTATAGGAACATTTTCTTTTACTTTGCACTCCATTGATATGATCATAGATTGACCTGAACCACGTGTTCGAAGTAATATGTAAACATATATTTGGCGTTGCTCGTGGTAAGATCCTCTGTGCGCATTAATAGCAATTGCCATATAAGGCAGACAAAGGTTTGTCAGTGTAAATGATATTATACATTTTTTTTACAAGCGTATCAGTCGCTAGTGAGCTGTAATTTTTGCAGTTAAATATAAGATGTATTAATTGTTATTCACCACCCCACCCCCCTTTAAGCCACCCATTTCTGTTGAAAATCATGACAGTCTTTCAGAAAGGTGTGCAAACACACATTTCTCACAGGACATGTTTCAGAAGAAACAGACTATAACAATTTCCTGTTTACTGCCAATTTTATTTATAAAACCGGATCTACCCTATAACCTTTGAATAGGTAAATCTAAACCACGTGTCTTGAATTTAAATCACAATAATATTAGTAGGTGTGTTATTTAAAGTCAACATTTCATAAGCTATATTGTCAATACAATGACATTGTCAGTAAAAACAATTTATCATTGAGTCAAATGCTGACGGGCGTTTTTCATACTAAACGTTCGTCCATTATTCATACACCGGATTTTTTTTTTGTTTATTTCGCGATTATGGCAAGGAGTGAAGGCGGGTTTGACCGGTTGGCGGGGGGTTACTTATTCTTCCATAGCACTTGATCCATATAGTTCATTCTCAAAATAAAAGGCAACACAGAATCTGGTACATCTATTTGATATTATAAAATTTTACTAGAGGATGTAATGGCAACCTCACAACGAAACTTTTCAATCGTCAACTAAACTTATAAAGTTATAATCTTAAACTTTTATCATTCTTACTTCTATAATTTTTTTTATATCTTTTTTCCATTATACACATAATTATTCAGCAGTCTGACAGATCTAAATGATATTTTATAATTGCTTGTGTATTGCATCAGTAACCCACGAATTTTCTTGCAATTTATAGATTCATGTTGTAAGTTTACCTGCTAAGTATTTTTTTTTATCTACGACTGTGTAATACATGCAGCCCAAACATATACAACTGTAAACTGCTCATGTAGTAAGAAGGCGAAATAATTTTTAAGAACTTGTATCCAATCTCATTGTATATATGCATGCATATAACCAAAAAATATGTTCAATTCAATTCAAACTTTTATTAAGCAATATATCATATGAACCATATGGAGATAAAGAACAGTTTTCAAGATAAAAGTCCATAAAGCAGTACAAAACAAGAAAAATCCGTTGTCAATTCAGAGTATAAATAATGGACTAAAAATCAGTATGAAAAAAGTCAGTCAGCATTTGACGAAACGATAAATTATATTTGCTGACAAGGTCATTGTATCGACCAAACAACTAAATGATAATTTTAAACGAGCTTGAAGATATTCTTGTTTTATCAACTTGTTTGTCTATAATTTACCATGATTTAGAAATTGTTCATACATAGAGCATACGCTTGCATAAACTCCGTATGCAGGTGATGAAGGTTGCATAAGTAAGGGAAGGTGACGATAGAAAAGTTAAAGTCTTCATGTTGGTTCGTAGATTACCATTACCGTCTTTTCAGGTAAAATATCCAAATATGAAACAGATGTGTAAGACTCTGTGTATCTTTTATCACAAGCTCGCCAGGACATATCGTATCGACATAAGAAAGGATATTACAATTGTTAATTGACAATACTTCGCCCATATATCTAAATGTCGAGTTGAAGGCCACATCAAGTGTTTTCTTCTTTTCACGAATAAGATTTTGCATAAATTCTGCTTCATATGAATACAATAATAGGTGTGCTAATACAGGGGCACAACTGGGTACCCATGGGAATACCAAAAGATGGTTGGAAGACCTGGTCTCCAAAAACAGCATAGATATTGTGAGAAACTCAAGCATCTTTCTGATGTCGACTTATCTATTTTAACTGACGTTTTATGTCTCCCAGTTGTTTTGATACGCAACATACGAACGATTTCTAAAAGAAGTCTGCTTTTGAGAAATATGATGATGATGTTAGGATATAAACAGTTTAAAGCACTAGAAACTCTTGTTACTACTGCAACAAAAACGGTCTTCCATTCTCCTCTATTTATCTGTATGAATGAGCTTTTATCTATGTTAAAAAAGGCACATAATATTTACAATGATTACAGGAAAATAAAAGGCCGGAGGTTTAACTTACCAAGATTCTCGACATTACTTTAGACAATCATAGTGTTGATAAAATTTATAAAAATCATTTTTAATCACTACTTGAGACGACAGGAGTGACGGTGGAAGCATTTTACTCTATGTCTGTTGCACAATCTTCATGATGAGGAAAGTGTCTTGATCTGTTACAGTTTAAGAGATCTCGTAATGTTAACTTCTCATTTTGAGGACAAGAAATCACGTGTCCGGAAGTAAGTAAATAAAAAAAGATATTTGAGGTTTCTCCAGACATTTGGAGTCTGAATAACAGGTCCTAAAATCATTTCAAATACTCTTTTTATAAAAGATATTTATGGGATAGTAAGATACTCGATTAATGCAGTTTTTCTCTAATGACCAGAAGTTGTCGTTTTTGTTTCCAGTGAGACTGACAAATTTCGAAAATATAAATTAGATGCTATAAGGTAATACTTAGAAAGATTCCATAAAGAAAAGTTGAAAATTTTTATTATTTGATTACTCCCTGTGACAACTGGAAGTGACGGCGGACGATCTTAAATGGATTTGTCTACTCATCAAGGTCTACCATCCCTATAAGTTTGGTGTCTTAATCTCTTACCGTTTACGAGATCTAGCTATGATAACTTCTAACTTTGATGACAGGAAATCACGCGACCGGAAGTGAATTTTACAAAGATATTTGACGTTACTGTAGACATATGGAGTCTAAATAACACATCCAAAAATCTTTACAAATACTTTATCTATAAAAAGAATTTATGGGAAAGAAAAATACTCAAATTATGTAGTTTTTCTCTCATTGCCGGAAATTGTAGTTTTTGTTTCCGTTGGGACTGATTTTTTCTTAAAACTACAAATAGGATATTATAATATGATGCAAAAAAAGTTTCAAAAAAGAAAAGTTGAAATTCTCGATTTCTTTGATCACTTCCTGTGACGACAGGAAGTGACGGCGGACGATTTTATCTCCAATGATTTTGCCTACTCATCAAGATCTACCACTCCTATAATTTTGGTGTCTTCATCTCTTACCGTTTACGAGATCTCTCTATCATAACTTCTCATTTTAAGGACAGGAAATGACGCGACCGGAAGTGAATTTTGCAAAGATATTTGACGTTACTGTAGATATTTGCAGTCTCTCATAACTGGAAGTTGTCATTTTTGTTTCCAGTGGGACTGACATATTTCAACACTACAAGTAAGATGTTATAATCTGATGAAAAAAAAGATTCAAAAGAGGAAAGTTGAAATTTTCGATAATAAGGAACACTTCCTGTGACTACCGGAAGTAACGGCGGACGACCTTAACCCAAATGGATTTGCCTACTTATCAAGATCTATCATCCCTGTAAGTTTGGTGTCTTCATCTCTTACCGTTTACGAGATCTCTCTATCATAACCTCTCATTCTAAGGACAAAAAATCACGCGATCGGAAGTGAATTTTACAAAGATATTTGACGTTATTGTAGACATTTGCAGTCTGAACAACATATCCAAAAATCATTACAAATACTTAATGTATAAAAAATATTTAGGGGAAAGAAAAATACTGAAAATATGCAGTTTTTCTCTTACAACCGGAAGTTGTCGTTTTTGTTTCCGGTGGGACTGACATATTTCAACACTACATGTAAGATGCTATAATGTTATGCAAAAAAAGTTTCAAAAACGAAAAGTTGAAATTTTTTATATTTATGAACACTTACTGTGACGACCGGAAGTGACGGCGAACGTCCTTAACCCAAATGGATTTGCCTACTTTTTTTTTTTTTTTAATTTCAAAAAGTGACATGTATAGTCACATAATAAGATTTTTAATCACATTCTCACACACATTCACACTTCCCCTCTGATTTTAAACAAGAGTGAAATATAAAATATATAAAATTCAAGAAATATTTAAAGTTGGTGTTTTAATAAATGTTTAAAACTAAAAATATTAATCCATGGTGACCATAGATTATCAAAATTGTTCATTGTAAAATTTTGAATTGATATGCATTTTTCTACTTTGTACTTAAGAGTTAAATGATGTAGCAGCCCAGTAATCATAGGCATTTTGTTCTGCTTTAAACAAGAAAATATATATTGCTTTGTATATAAAATAATGAAATTTATCACCCTATTATGATAAGAAAATGGCGTTTCACCTAAAATAATATTGCATTTGTTAAATCCAACTCTTTTAGAAGTTTTTGTAAATATATGCATAATAAGATTACTCCATAATGAAGAAATTTTTGTACAATTTAAAAATATATGTTGTATTGTTTCTATATCCTGTTTACAAAAAGTACAGTGATCATCAGATAAAATACTTATTTTCTTCGAATAATATTTCACTAGAAGGATTCTATGTAGGATTCTATACTGTAACCACTGAGCAGAAGTATCCATAGTTGTTCTAAAACAAACCTTAAAAACATCTTGAACACAAATATCAGATTCTAAAAGCATTGATAGTTCCTGGTTCCATCTAAATATTGATGTAGGAATGATGTTGATACTATTCAAATATCTATAAATAATTTTAGTGCACTTTTCATATACAATAATATTTTCAAAATAAAAGGGAATAACAGGGGTACATTCCCTCTTAACAGATGATTTATCTAAAGACATTGTTTTTAAAAACCTGGATATAGCACAAATAATACTGTTATATTGCATAATGCAAACATTAGACAAATGAAATCTATTTCCAAAACCAGTAACATTTAAAAAAAATTCCTTCATTGTCTAAGAAATCACAAACACTTTTAACGCCATTTACATACCAAGTCTTTACAAAAATTATTTTGTTTCCAATTTTTATATTGGGATTGTACCACACAGGTAAGTTCAGATACTTAGTTTTCATATATGAATTGTTGTTGAGTGTTTTCATGAAATATAATCATGAATTAAACACATCTTTCCAAAAAATGTTGTTATTTTTTACAATAAAGCAAGACACATACTCTTCGCCAAAATCAAAAGCTTTATGCAATATGTCTTTACCATTAATTGTCAAAAAAATATCTAACCATGGTTGATTACTTTTTGTTAATCTTTTAATCCAGGAGCATTTAAGAGATGTTATAAAGTTATTTATATCCAACATTTTTAATCCTCCTTGTAAAAAATCCTGAGTAATAACTTTCCTTTTAATTTTATCACATTTTGATTTCCATATAAACTCGAAGATTTCTCTGTTCAATAATGATAGAGTTTCTTTACTTGGATTTGGTAAAGATATAAAAAGATGGTTAAGTTTTGGTAAAACTAATGTTTTAAGAACTGTAACTCTGCCAATAGGAGTAAGAACCCTTCTTTTCCATTGCTGAATTAATGCTTTGAACATTGTATAGGTATTTGAACATTGTAGTTTAAATCAATAATTTTATCTAGTTCTACTGAAAAATTAATTCCAAGTAAATTGAAAGTTGTACAACCCCATTCAAGTTTCCAACGAGAATGATGGAAAACTTGATTAGAGAATTTTTTTGAACCTATCCAAACAATTTTAGTTTTTGAGCTGTTGATTTTAAGTCCTGTAAACTTTGAGAAAAAATCAATTGTATCTAATGCTGCAAAAAGTGATTTAGGTGAACCGTCAAGGGCAAGCCAGGTATCATCTGCATATTGGGATATTTTATGTTCTGTTTTGTTAATAACAATTCCTTTAATACTTTGACTTTGTTTGATCATAATTGCAAGAATTTCTGCACAAAGAAGAAACAGATAAGGTGCCAAGGGATCTCCCTGACGACATCCTCTTTGGATATAAACTGTTCGGATAAAAATCCACACTGAAGCACCGATGCACAAAATTTTGTATTTAGAATTTTTACCCATTCAATAATGTTTTTACCAAACCCAAAAAATTCTAATACTTTATACACAAATGTCCAGGATATTGAATCAAAAGCTTTTTCGAAGTCTATCAGTACAAGCAATCCCAGTATATTTCTAGATTCAGTGTAATCCATAAGATCATAAAGAAATCGGGTATTTTCACCTATAAATCTTCCTTTTAAAAATCCAAGTTGAGTATTTGATATGATATTGTCCAGGGTGGATCTTATTCTATGACTAATACAACCTGATAAAAGTTTATAAAACACATTTAAAAGTGTGGTAGGTCGCCAATTTTTCAAGAATTCTCTTGGCTTATCACCTTTTGATAAGCATGTAATTAACCCTAATCTTTAAGAAATGGGAAGTTCTTTCCTCTGAAATATGTCATTTATGGAAAGTACTATAAAGAGTTTTAAATCTGACCAAAAAAAAAATTAAAAAATTCTGCGGTAAAGCCATCACTTCCTGGTAACTTATTGTTTTTCATGTTTTTTAACACCTCTAAGACTTCATTTTCCAAAATTTTTCCCTCAAGTGTTTTGGCAATATGATTTTCAAGTTTTGGAACCTCAGTAACTGTTATAATTTCTGCAAGATCTATGTCGAGAAGTTCTGCATCTACAGAAGTATAGAGAGATTTGTAATACATCCTGATTTTATTTAAAATTTCTGACTGATTGTAAATAGTTTCATTTTCCTCTGTTTTAATCTTTTTGATAATCTTATTCAAATAATTACGGGATTCTAATTTACAAAAATATTGAGATGGTTTTTCTCCATATTCAACCCATCTGGCTCGGGATCTTATGATGTGACCTTGTAACTTTTCTTTTCTTAAATTTTCAAGATCTGTTTTTTTCTCCTCTATTAAATGTAGATTTAAAGTATTCTCTGCCTCTAATTTTTCTATTTGTGCAATTAACAAGGCTTCTTCTTTATTTTTTACTTTCTTTCTATATGATGAATATGAAATAGTAATGCCTCTAATCTCCATTAGAAGGACTTCAAAAAATGTACTGTTATCCATATTTTCTATAAGCACATTATTCTTTTCGTATTTGTTTCTAACAGATTTTATTGTTTCTTTCACTTTGGTAACGTATGTTTTGTCTATAAATAAAGAGTTATTAAATTTCCAGACACCTTTCCCTTTCTTAAAGGTATTGAATTTTATATCGAGAACCACTGATGAGTGGTCAGATCTGTACCCTGGTTTAATTGCTAAATTTTCAACCAAGTTGCACATATTTTCAGAAATTAAAATATAATCTAATCGTCCTTGTTTTATTGGATTTTTCTTTCGCCATGTAAACATTTTTAAATTTGGATTTAAAACCCTAAAGTAGTCTATTATTTGTAAGTCATTCATAATTTCTAAAAGTTTTTCTCTTGCCTTTGGATTGTTAATGTTACAATAATTTTCTGTATCTATTGAAGGGTCAAGAGCCAGATTAAAATCACCACATAAAATTAAATAATCATTATCAAATTCTAAAAATGTCTCTCTTACTAATTCATAAAACTCTGGATTGTCAGAATTTGGTCCATATATATTAATTAAAGTAACTTTATTATCCTCGATTGTCATATCAAGAGCTAATAAATTACCATAATCGTCCTGTTTCTCCCTGTGAATATGAAATTCAAAATTGTTATTAAAGAGAATGCATACCCCTCTTGAGTTTGACTTGTACGAATTAAAAATACATTTATATCCCAATTGTGTTTCAAAATAAGGTTCTATTTCTTTAGTAAAGTAAGTATCTTGCAAACAGAGAATTGAAAAACCTTTTTTCTTATAATAATTTAAAACATCCTGTCTCTTGGTACCTGTTGCCAAGCCTTGACAATTCACCGTTGCTAGTTTAATTGAGCTACTTATTTAGTTTGTACTGGTTTAGAAAAAACAATAAAGAGATTCGAATATGAAAGCACCATCTTTCCGAATAATGAAAACACATAATGATATTAGAAAAACAGGGGGACATACACACACACTCACCGACTCACTTACACAAAAAGTAAACATGATCTGAATTTACCGAATATCGAGCCCGATCTCACAGTCAAAATTTGTTATTTTCGCAAAGTCCACTCCGCTGCATATTTGAGTAATTATTTAGTACCCTTTCAATTTTTCAGACACGTTGTCTAAAATGTCAAATTTGTAGCGATTTCCTTCTTCGTCGTGGGCAAACACTTTTCCGTTGTAATACCATGCACCATAAATTCGCGGATCATTGTTCAAGTCGCGCACCAGTTTAGCGTTCATCTGTGTTAGGTGATCGTGCATGGTGAAGATCTCTTTAAGATTTTCGTCAGCTCTGTTTTTGATTACCATGATCTTGATGTCGGTGTTTCGAAATTTTGCGATCACAGGTCGTGGTCCTCTTCCATCTCCCCCGGGAATCCGATGGATCGCCAGGACATCTGCGGGGTCAAGGTCAACGTTCACCGATTCCTTGAGTGTCGCACAAAGCCTTTGTTTAAGATTTTCATTTTTCTCCTCTGCCCAATTCATAAATTTTATGTTAGATTTTTGGGAATACTGCTGGTTTTGATTAGCGAGGGTGATTGCAGACCCTGCAATAGATTCGCATATCTGAAGTTGTTTCTTCAAATCCCTCAGTTCCCTTGCCTGTACACTAAGTTTTTCTCTAAGAGTGTCAAAATCAAGATTAAATCCATCCGAAATCTCTTTCGTTTGTGTTTGGAATTCTTTAGGTGTTCTTTCTATTTTCTCCTCGAATTCTTCCTTAACTTTGTTTTTAATACCCTTTTCGAAATCTTTCATTTCTGAAATTATTTCCTTTTTTATTTCACCTTTCAGTTCATTTTTCATTTCGAGTAAAATTTCTGAAACTATAAGTTTTACATCCGATTTCTTAACCATAGATTCTCTGATCTCAGTGAGACTGTCCTGAATTTGTTTAAGATCGTAAGTAATATCATGATGTTCTGATTGACTATCTTCTTGATTGAGGGAGTGATCTCCGCTACTTGTTCTTGGTTTTTTCACTGCAGCTTTCTCAGAAACAACGGATTTTCTTATAGACATAGGTGCAGCTTTTAAATCTAGCTGCACAATTTTTTTTGGTTTTATTTGTTCTTTGTCTGGTGTTTTTTGTTAGATTTGCCTACTTATCAAGATCTATCATCCCTGTAAGTTTGGTGTCTTAATCTCTTACCGTTTCTGAGATCTCACTCGGATTAGATATTTTATAAAAAAGCGGAAATCGGACAAATCTGACGACTGGAAGTGAATTTTGAAAAAATGAAAAAAACGTCTCGGGGTATTTTAATTTTCTATCATCCCTGAAAATTTCAGGAAAATCCATCAAGCCATCTCTGAGAAATCCTGCCGACAAGATTTGGGAAAAAAAAAATAAGAAGAAGACTAGATACGATCTCGTTGCGAGCAACGAGAGGTCTTCCGTCCGTTTTAGGAAAAGAAACCCACGTAAAATCGAGCTGAAAAGAGATTCAAAATTTTGGTCACAAGGAGGATTGAACCCATGTCGCCAACGTGAATGCCCTTTTTTTTACTTTTATATCCCCAACGCGCTAACCTTTAAGCTATTTGGAGTATTGCTCTAAATATACTTGTGTATACCGGTACTTTTGCAACAGTTCACCTGTCTAAGAATTATAAAAAGCATTCATAATTTCGCGCCAAACGCCACGAGTAAATATTCGCGCCTTTTATTTGGACTGATCTATTAAATAGGTATAATAGCTTCAATTAAATTTTAAAAATAAAACATTCTTAGCGCCTTTATTTTATTTCGACGTTAAGAAAGTATATGTAACACATTATACACATTACATAATTATCGTATCTAGCCCAGTTAACTAAAGCAGTGA
>NW_026926962.1:0-29180 GCF_032062105.1 Saccostrea cuccullata | reverse complement strand
TGGTGGTTCAAACAGGAAAAAATTAAAATAAGCAACATAAACTTAAAGAAGAATAAAAGAAAGACTAGAGGAAACAGAAATTTAAGAATAACTAAACTTTATCACGTTTACAGTTCATTCAATCTTTATACACACATGTATGCATTTTCAAGCATAAAGTTCTCATGAGGTATAAATTTCTGTGAAAACTGGGATTCATACATACATGTATTTAATATTTGAACATTTTGCAAACCAATACATGCATGTATTAAGAACACAAGTTCTATTGAGACAATGAAACCATAACAGCAACTTAAAACTTGAAAAGTGGGTTATTAATTCTTTAGATCTGCAGTATTTCATTCTCAATATATTTTGTTAATACAAGTACTTGTATAAATGTTCAGTATTAAAAAATAAAACTGGCAAGTTAATTTATATGAATAAAAAATATAATACTTACAATTCATGTTGACTGAAATGCATCTTCAAAATCATGATTTGTTATAAAGTATCTAGTACAATTAATGATCTGGCAATTCAAACTTCAGAACATTTTTCATTTAAATTTTGAATGAAACAGGGGGCCTGGAAAAAATAAACAAAAAATAAAATTCAGTATTCAAACTATATAAAAAATATGCAGCACTGCATAATTGTATAAGTTTTTTATATAAATCTTAACATACATCCCATTCATGGGGCAAAAAAAAAATGTGTACAAATTTCTTCGTCTTCCATGCACCAATGGAAAATCTTCATAAAGCCTACATAACTTTAGTGTTATGTCTCTGTGAGCTGAAAGACTTCTGGTTTGTAACTGGCCTGGCTCTGTGTCTGATCTCTTTCTTTATCTTGCTTGGCTTCTTCTTCGAGTTGTCTTTCCTTGTCGTACTTACTCTCATCATGAATCATTGTTCTTCTCAATGGGTCTCTATATGGGTGCATGTGAAATACAAAAGTTTCCCAGTTTACATTTTCTAGTCCAATTTGTTTAAGTTCTGACATCTTACGCTCTATATATGAGACTGGATCTTCTGGCCTCTCCAGCATTAGACAGCTCAACAAACTCTCAAACATCTGAGGTATTCTGTGGGTGGCAAGGTATTGTTTTGCTTGCTCCCTTGTTCCAGCCATTTTCATTTGTACACCTGTAAATTTGGGGGAAAACAATGAGAAAAAAATAAAATAAAATAAATTTTCTTAATATCTTGAGACATTTCAATTATTCTTTTCAATGATGCAATCAAACAAAATGTAAATTTTTACTTTCAAGCAAACAAAGGATTTGTAAAACAAAGGAAACTGAGGAAATTCGGTTCAAAAAGGATTGTTTGATTTTTGTGCTTACGAAATACAGGGTAATATAATCGTTAAATACCCATAAAACATTATAACTGAATAAAAAACAAAAGGGATTAACTTACCCAAAATTTTAACCTTTACGAATAAAAACGGGAAATGGTCATTGTTCTTTTTCCTGACGCTACGGTTACTATGGAGTGAAGGACCCCGATCCCGATATCAATTGCCATAAAACTTGCGATTGACCTTGCGGATATGTATTCGGAGTAAATTAGCCCCTGTGATCTATTTTTAAAATTGTTTTAATGTATTAATTAAGATTGTTCAATTAATTCCAGAAATAAAACATATCGAAACTATTTTTCAACTCATCTTCAATGAATTTTTCACCTACCAATCTCTACTTAAAAAAATATCTTGAGATTTTTAGACGGGGTCACGTCACGTGACCCCGTCTATTAGTTTACTGTCAGAGCCCTCAAAAAGGAAGCCGTGGTGATAACACATGAATTAAATCTACGCTTTATGAAAGAGTGCAGAAATTATTTTGATCAAAAAATATACATTCTGTATCAAACAGAAGAAAGTGATATAAACTTTTTTTAATCAAATTCATGAAGCATTTTGTAAACGTAAACTCAATATTAATTGTAAAACACACTAGTAAACAAAGTACTCTCCTGCGTAGTATTACGACTGCGTACGCATCATCCATTGTTTACTTCCGGTGAATTATTAATTCGGACCAGGTGAAATTCGGACAATTCAAAAAGGTTTCTAGACTTACCAATTATTGAAATTTCTACTTCAAATTAAATAAAAAACGCAAATTTATATTATTCACAGTTTTGTTTTTAGTCTGTTAATTTAAAAAAAATTATCAAAACTCCTTAAAAAATCACATTTGTAAAATCTAGCATGAAAATTGTTTGACGGTTGACCCCGTCTTTCAGTACTGTCTCAGTACTTTGATTTAAATTAGGCCTTCATCGGAACCCCCCCCCCCCCCCACACACACACACCCCAACCCTCAAAAGAAAACAAGACGCGCAAGACTGATTTTTAGACGAGATCGAGGGCGAAATGTATTATACTTGTTACCATTGTGATAAAGTTTACTTCATAGTTCCTATAAAACTTACTGTATATAAAAGTCTTTAGCAAATTTTGAACACAGTACATGTATGGACTATGTGGATCGAATGCGTTATTATATACAGTATAAAAGTACACTGTATATCCTTGCAGGAGTTAGAAAGATTTGAGTTCCCCATGGCCAGGACTATCACTTTCCCTACATAATATAATTTTAATGTTTAATTTTAAAGAAAATAATATTGTGGGTACATTTATATTACTTTGTGGATTCAAAGATTTTTTTTATGAGCATTTTCTTATATGCATATACTTCGGTCTAAACTGCTAATTTTATGAACCTGAGGATCGGACTACCTTAATTATAAACATCAGTATTTCTTTTCCAAATTGCATTAATTAAATGCGGTAAAACATAACACACTTCGAGGAGTCTTTTTTAAAGTTCGTAAACAGCGTATTTTTTTTAAAGTGCGTTGCCATAGAATATAGTTAATCTATACTGTTTCAGATATCTTTATGAAATCTTTATTATCTCCCCTTGGGAGAGGGTGTGGCTCTTCATTTTTAGCTCAATGGTCAGAGAAGTTTGATGTTCATCGTCCGTGCGTCTAGCTGCATGTCTGTCTGTGTGTAAACATTTTTTTTTAAATGCTTCTCCTCCTACAGTTTTTGTCTGATATCATTATAACTTGACACACAGATAGACTACAGTAAAATACATAATTTCGTGCATCGGTTTTCGATTTCCACGAACGGTGTTGCCATGGTTACTAAATATAGAATTTTTCTATGAAATTCCTTTAAAATGCTAGTCTTCCTACAGTTTTTGGTCTGATTTCAATACATAACTTGGCACACAAGTAGACTACAGTAAGGTACATAATTCAGTGCATTGGATTTTGATTTCCATTAACATTGTTGCCATGGTTACTAAAAATAGAAATTTACGTGAAATTCCTTTAAAATGCAACCCCTACTACAACTTTTTTTCTGATTTCAGTATAATTTGGCACACAAGTAGACTACAGTAAGGTACATAATCCAGTGCATTGGATTTTGATATCCATGAACAGTGTTGCCATGTTTACTTAAAATAGAAATTTATGTGAAATTCTTTTCAAATGCTACGGTACCCATCTACAATTTTTGGTCTGATTTCAGTATAACCTGGCACACAGGTAGACTACACTAAGATATATAATTTAGTGCATCGGTTTGTGATTTCCATTAATAGTGTTGCCATGGTAACTAAAAATAGAATTTTTGTGATATTCTTTTAAAATGCTACCTCCTACAGTTTTTGGTCTGAATTAAATAGAACTTTGCACACAAGTAGACTACAGTAAGGTACATACTTTAGTATATCGGTTTTTGAATTCCGTGAACTGTGTAGCCATGGTTACTAAAAATAGAAATTTATGTGAAATACATTTAAAATGTTATTTCTTGTACAGTTCTGGTCTGATTTCAGTATAACTCGAAACAAAGGAACTACACAAGATACGCAATTCAGTGCATCGGTTTTTGATTTCCATGAACGGTTTTGCCATGGTTACTATAAATAGAAATTTCTGTGAAATTCCTTTAAAAAAGTCCACCAAATTTGACCTTGACCTTGGAGTTTGACCCACTTTTACATAAAATTCCGGTCCAAAATTTTACTTTGACCATATCTTTTGATAGTAGATACCAGGAACTTTCTGGACTTTTATACTTTATATATGTATTCTTTGTGGAAAGATCTTTCATTGGATACATTACAAATAACTTTGACTTGTTAACTTTGGAGATTTTCGAACTTATGAAAAACTTTAACCTTGACCATAACTTTTGAACAGTAAGGGCTAGTGCTTTCATACTTCAAATATGTAATCCTTGTGATAAGACTCTTCATCGGATACCAAGGATTTGACCCTTTGACCTTGACCTTGGAGTTTGACCTACTTTTAAAAAGCAAACCTTGACAATAACTTTTAAAGAGTTAGGGCTAGTGTTTTCATACTTTACCTTTTTATGCCCCCGTAAACGAAGTTTCGGGGGTATATAGTTTTCGTCGTGTCCGCCCTTTCAGCTGTCTGTTTGCCCGCAAAAACTTTAACCTTGCCCATAACTTTTGATTTAGTGGACTATGACTTTCGTATTTCACAAGCGTATTCCTTTTGACAAGACTTTTCTTTTGTTACCAAAAAATTTGACCTTTGACCTTGGAGTTTTACCAACTGTTACAGAAAAATTCCAAACTTTTACTTTGGCAATATCTTTTGAACAGTACATACCAGGACATTTATACTTCACATATATATTCTCTTTGGCAAGGCCTTTCATTAGATACCAATAATCTTGACCTGCTTGACCTTGATTTTGGAGATTTCTGTATTTATGAAAAGACTTTAACCTTGGCCATAACTTTTCAACGGTAAGGGATAGGGCTTTCTTTCATACTTCACATATTTAATCCTTGTGAGAAGATCCTTCATTGGATACCAAGAACTTTGACCCTTTGACCTTGGAGTTTGTCCTACTTTTAAAAAGCAAACCTTGACCATAACTTTCAAAGAGTTAGGGTTAATGCTTTCATTCTTTACTTATTTAATCTTTTTGACAAAACCTTTCATTTGATAGCAAAACCTTTGTTCCTTTGACCTTGGAGTTTGACCTACTTTTCAAAATTGTTAATCTTGCCTATAACTTCCTCACGGTCAGGTCTAGGGCTCCCATACTTCACATATGTATTCTTTATGGCAAGACCTTTTCATTGGATACCAATTACTTTGACCTTTTCACCTTGACTTTGGAGATTTTCCTACTTATGAAAAAACTTAAACCTTGGCCATAACGCTTGAACGCTAAGGG
Source organism: Saccostrea cuccullata (assembly GCF_032062105.1). Lineage (NCBI taxonomy): Eukaryota > Metazoa > Mollusca > Bivalvia > Ostreida > Ostreidae > Saccostrea > Saccostrea cuccullata. The sequence goes on along the minus strand of NW_026926962.1, from coordinate 23,942 downwards.
CTAGTGATCTCATACTTCACATATGTAAAACTTGTGAAAAGACCCTTCAATGGATACCAAGAACTTTGAACTTGGAGTTTGACCTGCTTTGAAAAAGCAAACCTTGACCATGACTTTTAAAGGGTTAAGGCTAGTGCTTTCATACTTTAAATATTTAATCCTTGTAACAAGAACTTTTATTTGATAGCAAGGACTTTAACCCTTTGACCTTGGAGTTTGACCTAATTTTTAAAAATTTTTAACCCTGGCCATAACTTTTGAAGGGTTAGGGCGAGGGCTTCCATACTTCACATATGTATTTTTTGTGGCGAGACCTTTCATTGGATACCAATTACCTTGATCTTTTGACCTTGACCTTGGATATTTCCGTACTTATGAAAGAACTTTACCTTGGCCTACTTTCATTTTTCAGAATTGTATGTCCAGTGAGTTTGCATTTAAGAAGGTTAATCTTCGCTATGTTGCCATATGGGGGCATCAGTGTTTCATAAACAACATCTTTCATTTGATATTAAGAACTTTGACCTTTGAAAATTTTTACCTTGGCCATAACCTTTGAAGGGTTAGGGCTAGCTTCCATACTTCACATACATGAATGTGTTTTTGTGGCAAGTCCTTTCATTGGATACCAATTACCTTGACCTTTTGACCTTCAAGATTTGCGTACTTATGAAAAAAATTTAACCTTGGCCTACTTTCACACTTCACAATTGTATTTCCAGTGAGAATACCATACTTTGGGTACCAACATATTTTAAAAATTTGCATTTAAGAAAAGTTTAATCTTTGCTATGTTGCCATACGGGGGCATCAGTGTTTCACAAACACATTTTATTGGAATAGTATCTCAGTCCTAAAACAATACACAGAGATCAAGTTCATAATTAGCAATTTATATTGAATCAAAAATATACATTAATTGCATTGAAATATGCAGACACAAATCACAGAATAATATCTTCAATATACATGTGTGTATAAAATTGTATCGAGTGAAATTTAGCTATCCTTGAAGCTTCTCGTTTGTCAGAGAATAGAGTTTATATTCAAATATACGCAAATACGTAAAAGTATTAGATTAAAAATTATGTACGATGTATAGAGGTTTCACATGAGTTACAAAATTTGTAACATGAACATGTAAATGCATATTATCCATGTAACTAACCATTTATGTATTAAAGAAAATAATTGACAAAGTTTTTTTTTAAAATGATGAATATCAATACAGTCAAACCTCATTTTATCTCAATGGGACCTAGATGAAACTCAAAATATCTGACTAGATTCGATTATAAACTCCGTTAAAAAGCCCAACAATTAGATGAACTCCGAAAACAATTTGACTTGTCCCTTGTATTTGAGATACATGTATCAGTGTTTGAGTTAATGAAGTTCCATTGAATACACTGAAAGGAAAAAGAAACGCATAATAGCATAATAGCGAAAAATATTTAACTATGTGGCCGAAAATTATGAAAATTGGTCAGATGTGTAATTTGGTTACTGTGCACTAAAATCGCTGGTCAAAATTACTCAACCATGAAATGTATGGCATCACGTTGGGGAAGTGATAAAAAGCCAAATACACGTGCATGTTGATTATGACAATATCATGATCAAAATTTGTAATGCCAAGAGATGCATTAGAGTTACAGACATCGTTTTCCGATATTTGCAGTCAGTATAAATTTCTTGCAATCATGGTATGGCTGACGGAAGTTACATTGTGTCTAGTAATTGAGTTCCATAAGTGAATAAAAAGGCAAGAACATGTTGCTGTGCAGTTTGTTTTTAAATTTTCAACCAAAGAAGTTTTTTCGGTTATCAGAGAGTAACTTAAAAGGTTTCCAACCAAACATGACGGTGACGTTGGTGCGTAACAACGTCACATCAAGATAGTGCTTTTCATCATGCTACCTCAGTTACTTTCAAGTCATTATCACTGAAACCGATATTTTTACAGCAGACAATCATACTCATATTTTCACCCTAATACTGACAGAAACTCTCTGCTCTAATTTGGTACGCAAGCTTGGCAACTTTACGTCGATTTTACTCTCACACGCGCACGTACGCGTGGTATGCGTAACGTTTTTAGCATGTTCACGCTGAGAAAATGTAGCCAGTGTTTGTCGAGACTTCCATACAAACATTCACATGTACCAAATCAGCTAGATTCTGTAAATTCTATCCTAAATCGAAAATTCGTGGGATTCATTGGACGGGGGGATTTGTTGGCTTTGGAATAACACAGCTACTCTCAACCACTAAGACTATCGTCGGAAGGCTTGAATGATAATCCTATGAGAAAGATAAATGCTCTGGTGAACTCAATGCACAAGAAAATCAAGGCTGTTACAGATGCGCAAGGGAGATGATGAGAATTTTTATTTTAATTTTGGGGGTATCGACATATCAATTTCAATAACTCAGGAATTATAAGTCAAAGTCACACAAGATTTCCCTTACTTGTTGTTTAAAGTTCGATAAAATTGTTTGATAACAATACTGGAAAACATACTGGAAATAAAAGTTTTAATTTTATTCAAAAGTTTATTATGCGTTTCTTTTTCCTTTCAGTATACATGTTTAGGTACATAAAATATGTGCATGTAGATTCGCACTAAAACCAGAAGTCTCTGTCGAGACTGTAGCTCTACTGGTTTGTACTTATAACAAAGGATGAGAAAAGAAGCCATGGCCATAAGACCAAAACTATAGAAGGAGTAGCGTTTTAAAGGAATTTTACAGAAAATTCTATTTGTAGTAACCAAGGCAACAAGGTTCATCGAAATCGATGCACTGTATTATGTATCTTAGAGTAGTCTACTTGTTTGTCAAGTAATATTGAAATCAGACCAAAACTGTAGAAGGAGTAGCGTTTTAATTGAATTTCACAGAAAATTCTATTTTAAGTAACCATGGCAATATCGTTCATCGAAATTAAAAACCGATGCACTATTATATGTATCTTGGTGTAGTCTACTTGTGTGCCAAGTTATATTGAAATCAGACCAAAACTGTAGGAGGTGTAGCATTTTGAAAGAATTTCACAGAAATTTCTATTTTTAGTAACCATGGCAACACCATTCATCGAAATCAAAAACCGATGAACTATTATATGTATCTTGGTGTAGCCTACTTGTGTGCCAAGTTATATTGAAATCAGATCAAAACTGTAAGAGGAGTAGCATTTTAAAGGAATTTCACAGAAAATTCTATTTTTAGTAACCATGGCAACACCGTTCATCGAAATCAAAAACCGATGCACTATTATATGTATCTTAGTGTAGTCTACTTGTGTGCCAAGTTACATGTATATTGAAATCAGACCAAAACTGTAGGAGGAGTAGTGTTTCGAAAAATTGTTTACAGACAAACGGATAGCTAGACGGACGGACGACGGACACCTTACTATGGCATAAGCTCTTCTGGTCTCTGACCAGTAGAGCTAAAAATCTTTAAAATTTAAATTGCTATATACATGTGTATGCACTCATTATACATATACAGGTGTACAATTTATAGGCAATAACAAATACTTATTCAGAATAACATACACCTATGTACACTTTTAGTATTGATTTCATGAACATGCACTTACCATAAGCACTTCCTTTTTTTAAAAAATACAATGTAACTTTAATGATGATCTGATGAAGAAATTTAGCACTCTGGCAGCTAACTTTTCAAATTATCTGTAATACAAGTTGACCAGTCACCATCAACAGAAAAATGTAAATTTATAAAAAATTATCTATTTTACATTTCAATTCTTTTTCGTAATTTTTTCTTTATTGTTTTTTAAATAGTTTTTGACACATTTTTATGACCTCATGACAACAAGTCACCATTGAGGAAATTAGTACATCTACTGCACAACATAACAATAACTCCACAAATAAATAACATCCTGGTAGTTCACAGTCTAACCAATCTAATTTGACTAAATGTTAATCTACACTAAAACTAAGACAAATACAAATTATGTACAAGATACTGCCAAAGTACTGTATGAAAATGTGTAATACGAGAAAATTAATATAAAGCAATATGTTTCCTAAGCGTACACAAGATTCATATTACAAAACTCATCGATACTGTAAATAGTAAAATGTCTTAAAATGTAATTTTTTACCATACCTATGGTCTTTTAATTGATCCAATATTTTAGTTATCATCTAGAGTAATAACTGACATCTTATTTTACAAAATGTTCTTCTATTTCTCATTTATATAAATAGAAATTTAAGCTCATAGAAATCTCAGGGATGTCTCCAAAACCAAAATGGTTAATCATTAATAAGCCTGCTTTTACCATCTTTCATATTGCATGAATCAGTTAAAGCAACTTTTATATATCTAGTCTGACTGATGCTCTGGCTGCCAGCCTCTTTAATGTTTTATAACTATATACATGTATACACTACAAACTTTTTCTGAACTTCAGACTTACCAAGCTGATTCTAACTTTTTTTCCATTTCTTAATGTTCTCATCATTGAACTTTAATGTTTCTTGCAATAACAAATCAAATTTTGACATTTTTGTTTAAATCTCCTACCGATTGAACTTCCGACTTCTGATATCATGACTCTAGATCTTTGTTGGCACATTGACTCTATTAGCTGCAATTATAATGTAGTCCTCTCCCTTTTTTTTAATTTGGGAGAGGAAACAACAGATTAAAAAAAGATCGTTGAGGGCTACATTATTGCAGCTTTGACTCTATGAGACACCTCTTGGGGCTATGAACTTCTCAGTCTACTGTTGAGGGGGTGTAAACTGAGAAAAAGTTTTGCAAGAGCTTGTGATTCAGTGCTCAGTGCACTTTCAATGAAGTGTGCTTAGAAATCCTTTTTAGGCCACCCCATGCCAAAATATCCTTTACATGTGTAATACATGTGCAAGTGTATATAGCTTGTTTAAATATTTTCGCAACAGATGTATAATAATTATATTAATAATGTATAACAATTATAAAGGATATTTCTACATGGAATGGCCTAAATTCTGGTTAGCATAGGAATGTTTTGACTTTCTTTTGTATTTTTTTCTTGCATTTGATGCATTTCTTCATTGGATCAGAGCAGGGTTTACAGACTAGCCTGTGACCACAGGGAGTGAACACAATGACTCGCTCTGACTTCTCACATTTAACACACAGTAACTGTTTCTTCAGTCTCTGGTTTTCTTCTTCAATGATTTCTGGATCTAATTCTAAAAATACATAATGGTTCTGAATAACCTTTTTTATCATGCAATATAGGAGCTAGTTATACGTTAATCAGCTTTAATCATAAAGGAATCTTTGAAATATGAAATACAGTGAAACCTGTCTAATACGACATGGACTGGGAGACAGATTTTGTGTTGGAATAGACAGGGTGTCGGATTGCACAGTGTTAAAAACGAGGGAAATACAAAAATTGGAAAGAAATTTAACGTCGGAATTCACAGTGTGTCGGATTATTCAGGTGTCGGATTATACAGTTTTCACTGTACATGTATTTTTAAGCAGGAACTATTGCAAATACAGGTGACTCTCAATGGCTCGAACTCCGATCTCTCGAAGTTCTCGATCTCTCGAAGTCAACCTCCGGTCCCGTTTTTTCCCCCTATATAACTAAGCAAATTTACTCCTGATCTCTCCAACTTCTATCTCTCGAAGTTCTCTATCTCTCGAACCAAAACCTGGGTCCCGTTACACAAATTTCATTAAATTTTACCCTCTATCTCTCGAAGTTTTGATTGCACATGTATACACGCCAATCAAGTGTGAAATTGATGCAGCCTGGACTTACCTGGAAAAAGTGAACGCCTTGGGCTGGCATGGAGGTGTTAACTGGGTGTTTACACAGATGACACTACACCTATGGGTCGTTCGTGTGTTGATAAAATTAATTGGTTATTATTCACAGGGTAAATTATAAACTAATTCTTAATAACTTATTTTGAATTGAAACCGTGACGATAATTTTCTTGAAATTAATTTATAGATATTTGTTTCAGTAAGTTTCAATAGACTACGAAATTTCATTATGATTATATAGAGTCTACATAATCCCAGTATGGCAAATATTGCACAAGAAATTCCTTTCTCAAGGACTGAATACCGATTAAGAAAAATCTGGTGAACACTGGTGAAAGACCCGATCAAGCCGCGGAAAAGCCAAACCGACAATTGCTATTAGGGTTTCATGTAATAATGAAATAGGAACAAATAAATATTGAAACTTTAGGAATTCATTTTATTTAATCGAAATATGATCATTGTTGTTGATATCAAGTAAATTACCAGTAAAATACGATTGAAAACGTGCAATGACTTTATTTACATATACTTCCGGTATCTATAAAAGTCGAACTTCGATGATCGGAACTCAAAATTCCGGATTTTATTTACTTTCTATCTCTTGAACCCTTCGATCTCTCGAACTTTTCTTGCGGTCCCCTGAACTTCGAGAGATCGAGAGTCACCTGTACATGTAGAATCTTAAATTGTGCATTTATTTATTTTGTCATCCTGACAAAATTTCAGATTAGATTGATGATTGATCCATAAATGCACCCATGTATAAAAAAACATCGTGTCCTGGTGATCACCACTATTGGAAACAACGTCTTATTCAGTATGTACATTGTATAATATCTGAAACTCACCTTGTTCACTTTCTGAAGTTTCTGAAAGACAGGAATTACACACACGTTAGAACATATGCATATGTACAGAACTTTATTGGAAAATTAAAATGATTTCAAATGAATTGAAGACCTCCTTGTAAATTACCTGTAAATGATGCTATGTTCCCTAAGCCTTGAGAGGTAGGCTTGGACTGTGGCTGGACAGTTGGTTCAGGAGGAAATGTTTCTCCTTTATCCTCCATTTCCAACAATAAGTCCAAAAGATTACTGGTAGTATAGTCATTGTGTCCTGATTTAATAAAATGTGCATATATTATCAGTGAAGATTCTAAAATAAAAAAAAATACATGTGTTTGTTTCAAAGATCTGCTTGAAACAACATATTTTGGGTTAGTGGGGAGGTAATTTCATGAGTACCAAGTATACTTAGATGATTCAATTAATAAATCTATATTGACAAAATAACAAGTAGTGGGGCTGTAAATTCAATGATAAAGGTAACCTATAAAATCAATGAACATTGATCCTCCACAAATGATAGGGATTTCACAGTATGCAAGGTTATAGACTAAAAATTTGTATAACTACCTTTTTCTGCAACAAATCTGTCAATGACATGTTGAACTTTGACCCTAGAATACCCCATGCTGATAAGACTCCTGGCAGCTTGTGAGCAAATAGGGTTGTTGTCCTCTTCACTGGGCTTTCCAGGACCTAACATAGGATGGGTAAATGATTATCTACTCTCGCAGAGGATTAATTAAATTCAAGCAATATTTTATCATATAATTGAAATTTCATAGGAAATACTTGATGGAGATAAAGAGAATTAATTAAATTCAAGCAATATTTTATCATATAATTGAAATTTCATATGAAATAATTGATGGAGATAAATGTGTAGAATCATACCAGCAGTGTTAGATCCTGACTGTGACAAGGAATCCAAATTGCCTGCTCCCTGTATAAACATACAATTATATACATGTACAGTGTACAAATAAATGTGACCTTTCAATCTAAACATATCCTTAAAACGTTTTTACTAAATGAACTAAAGTAATATAGAAATGTTTTGGCTCTAATTTACTTGAAAATAAATAACACTTTCAGTTTTCAGCATTAGAATTTTTTCCTTCATTAGAACCCATTTAAAAACTATAAAGATAGAATTTTTTCAAGGTCAAACCCAGATTTTTGTTTTTTAAAAAAATCATCATAATGATATATTTATTTAACTTACCATCCCATATTTCTGTTGAATTTCATCAATGAATTGTATTCCTTTGATCTTCATAACAAACTTACAGAATGGAAACCATCGAGCATGCTCAGTCCAAGGGTCATCACCTTAACACAACAATGACACAACTCCTGTTATCAACAACTCATTCAAAACATAGTAAATATAATTTATCCATTATAAAGATTATCACACTCATCTTACCTGGTTCCCACTCCCGTAATCCCCCATCACAATAATGACATCGGACGGCATCCTCCTCACCTAGGTCAAAGGTCAAACAAATTTGATGAACTTTACACTAAATAGCATCATAGTAATGATGGTATGGATACATTGTACAATATATGTCCCTTTTCGAATTACAACCCTTTAATAGTTTAAGGATTAATTATAATTACCTGTGAAGTAAAATCCAGCTTCAGCAATTTGTTTTGGAGTCTGGGTAATAGACGAAGGCCATTTCTCTGTTTGGAAGGATTCTAGTCGTCTGTTAAAATCTTGCATCTGAGGCGTTTTAGGATTATATATCTAAATGAAATGCACCAACAGAACTTCATGATCAAGTTATTAATATTATATCTGCAGAAATACTGCTTAAATTATACACAGTATGTAAATCAAGTGTGCATTCATTTTTTCTTGGCTTTTGTTGAATCTGCTTAATCTTTTAAACTAGTAGTATTGTTGTGTCAATAAAATGAAGATAATTTTCTTTCTAATCTATCAATTTTTCTTCAACATATCAACTTACTTTTCTCCATTCTTGCTGCACATGATTAATGAAGTCCTGTCCTTTCATTTTTTTGAGATATTTACAGTGTGGGGAGTGTCTGGCGTGCTCTGACCATGGGTCATCTGTTTCGTCCCACTCAGCAAGGCCAATATCACAGGCAAAGCACCTTACAATGTCCTGCTGACCAGTGAAGAAGAACCCACACTGCACCAACAAGACCTTATTCTGTTTATCATTGAAGGGCCAGAATACAAAGGTTTTCAATCTGGATTCTACAGTTTTGTAATCTGGATGCCTCATTGAGTAAGAAGGTTCTTCTTCTGCCGCTATGGAATCAAATAAGGATGCATTTGTCGAAGATTTCTTTATTTCATTTGTGTCATGGATTGGTATTCCTGGAGATGGGGCACTTTCCATCTCCTCTGATTCTGCAGTAGCAGCAATGGTGTCTCCTCCAAACATTGAATGAGGCTGAAGGTGGGGCTCACCAAGCATTGTCAAGTAGCTTAAGGAATCTGTGCTCTCTGTCTGAATCGGAAGTCCTCTTGCATCCGACACATTCTCTGTTGGACGAGAAATACCTTTCTGCGAGTTGTATCCACTGTCATATTTAAGATAAGTTTCTTCATCTTTATTGAACAAGAAATCCCTTGTTATGTTAGATATTTTGTCTTGCTGTTGCACATTGATATTTTCACTAGATGCTCCAATGTATGGTTGAAAAATATTGCTGGTACTAGTATTTGATCCATTTTTCTCACTTATTCCTAAATTTGACAATTCAGGGACTGGGTTGCTATTCTCCATCTGTAGAGCACCATGGAAATTGGAACTGAAGATACCACTGTTCATTTCACTTTTTGGCTTATGAAATGGTAAAACAAAATTTCCTACACCTTCCTTATCTTTCTTCTGTTGAAGAGCATGAGAACAGTTTTCTGACAATCTCAAATGCATGTTCAGAACAGTATCACCTCCAAGGAGAGAACTTAGTTCTCTAGTTTCAATGTGAAGCTTACAGTCATAACATGCCACAGAAGATCTCTGAACATCAAAGTAAAAGCCAGAGTCAACTAACCGCAGTGCAGACACTGGAGCACTCAGTGGCCAGTCCTTAAATGAAGCCAGCCGATTGAAGTGGTTTTCCATCATCCCATTTACTTCATGAATAAAAGGATATGCCATAATTGTTGTGGATATCCCAAAATATCTAAACATGGACAGAGGTTCAAATGTCACAATATCCTCTGGCATAGTAACATGTCTGGGCAGTGGTTTGGAATTGGGCAGCAGTTTCACTCGAAGATGATGCTTCTTGTGAATAACTTCATTTAAAGCTACAGTAAGAAATGGTAACATAACCTCATCATTTGTGAATTGTATTCCAAGCTCATCTCTCAATGAGCTTTTGCTTTCAAGTATAGAAAATAAAGGTCTTCTATGCAAAGGTGGAACTGCAGATCTAGGTACTTTGCGGATTGATTTCATTGGCCAATTCTCTTCACCACTTAAATCTGTTTTAAATTTACGTAAACTTATTGTTTCTGAGCTTTTTTCTTTCTCTATTGTTTTATTGTCATGTTTCAAATAACCTGTTTTAGCATTTGCTTTCCCAGTTTTTATACCTAGAGATTTTGATTCTTTTGTATTAGATTTCCTAGCCTTACACATATAGTCAATTTTTTGCATTTTTTCCAACTTCAAAAGATATTTAGACTCTGCAGCTGTAGCATTTTTAGATATAGATTTTTTTGCATCATCAAAAATACTTGAGACTGGAATTTGCAAATTTCCACAATCTTCTTTCACGTTTAATTGAATTAAAGTCATCTCTGTATATTTTAAAGAATGCATGCTTCTATCTGTTTTCATGAAGGCATTCAATCTTCTCTTTTGAATGGACACGTTGGAAAATTCAGAATAAAATTTGATAATTTCTACAATCTCCTTTGGGTATATAGTCACAGTCATCATATTCAAAAAAGCTATCATGCATTTATCACTGTACTTTTCTGCCATGCACTTTTTTAAGAATTGCATTAACTCATCCCGGGTAAGATCTCTGTGCTTTCCTTTTTCATGGAAGGATAATTTATCAATGTCAGAATGGATCAGTGAGAAATCAAAAATCAGAATGCTCATTTGCAACAAAAGTTTGGTGGTTTCTGTAGGTCCCACAGTCATAAATTCCTCTATATGTTTATCATGTTTATCTTCATACGTCTTAAGCAAAGACGGTTTTAATTCCCTTATCACGGCTTCAATGGAATCAACATCCATATTAGGAGAATCAACTTTTGAATCGTCAAGCTTCATTTTAGTAAGTATCCCACTTGCCTGAAGGGAAAAGCAAGCTGAATCAGAAAACAAATAATGATAACCAAATTTAACAGGTAGTGTTCAAGAACATTATTAAGTTACGAACACATACACTAATCGATGTTCAAGCTTTTTAATATCTTTTAATTAAATTGCATTTAATGGACATGAGAGAGAACAGGCTAAAATGCAATCCACAAAGTATCTAAAATGTAAAAACATTGAAATTTTCAACTTTTACATGTAAGTTCCCAATATTTATCAAAATTCATTGACCGTCTTTTGTTCGAAGTGAATCTTAATTTTATGAAATATAAAACCTAAACATGCTAAATGTACAAAATCATGAAAATAAATATTTTAGGTCCTAAATACACAGCTCATGCTTTCCTGCAAATGATTTTTTTTTGTTGTATTTTTAACACCATGGTAGATCTTTTGACAAACAGCAAAACACTGAAATCTCCCTTCTCAAGAACTGTTTAAAAGCTTTTATCATCATGATCATAACTTCAAAGTGTTGATCTTCCTGTACATTTTTCCCTAATCTTTAAGAGTTCCAAAGCAGTCCTACAGCATTTTCTACATATTCTAAGGACAGTTTTATTTAAGAAAAGTATAGGGTCCTATATATATACATGTACTTAGGTATATAAGCCCTAGCTGACAGAAAGCACAAGTTTATTTGGCCTTAAATTCATTGGAAAACGAGTAAACGTCATCACTTTAAGGTTTCATTTGTCAAGTAAAGTTTTGAAGAAACATTCTAACACTATAACAAACTAAAACTCCAGTGGTGATCAAATGATAGTTAATTACATACCTGCCTCAAACGGCTTGCACCACTACTAAATATTCCCTGTACAACCATCTTTTGTCTTTTTTTACATCTAAATTTAATTTAAAAACATTTAATAACTATAACATACAATTTTTAATTAAATACATGTATTTGGATTTTATTTGGTGGTCATTATAACATCAGGCCAGGTTTGACGTTAGTAGAAAACTATATATATAAATTTTAACATAGATCTATAAAGTTCTAGCTGCAGATCTGTAGCTCTCCGAAAAAATAAATTGACAGCTAGACCAGAGAGCTACAGTGCCACTCATTGTAACAACTGTATATTTATTGTGCACAAAAAGCATGATAAGTTGCGGCTTAGTTCTGGATTAATTCTTCCAATTTCTTACCTCAATCGCGAAAAAGATAGATTTAAAAAAAAAACTCCTTACTTTTCTATGAAGTACTCTCGTAGTTGACATCTGCACAAAGTGCGACTTGGACCAAATTATCTTGCAAACCAAAATGGCAGTATATTAAAATAGACGAAATTTTCTCGATTTCTCGATGATCTCGATTTCAGGGCCAGGGGGGCTATTTACAACAATTATAAGGAATGTTTTTTGTGGAAACAGTGAAAGAATATGTTAGGAACACATGGTTAGTAATATTTTGAGATGACAGTTTAAAAACATGGCAATATAAATCAAGATACACTTTTTTGTGCGCAATAAATATAACATTTTTACAATGAGGTGGCACTGTAGCTCTCCGGTCTGTCAATATATTTTTTCAGAGAGCTACAGGTCTACAGCTATTAGATAAAGCTCTAGACCTATACATGAACTTAATAGGTTTATGCTATAAAGAGAAAATTTCAACCTTCAAAATAAAGGATTTCCAAATAAAATTAGCAATGTCATTGTATCTTTGAATTGTACTGCCATTGATGGAGAGATTATATTCATAAAATCCACAAGAAATGGGTACATTTACAGTAAAAGTTTTCAAGAATTTGATAAATTTATCACTTCTTGAACTTGTAGAATTCTTGTTATACTAAAATATAGCATTATAATTTAATTATAAACATAAATAAATTTAAAATTTATCCAAGTTCGTTTACTTCGACTTCTTGAAAACTCTTTGATACTGGAATTACCCACTTCCGTAACTGACGTAAGACTTTTGTAAAGTTTAGTACGTGTCACTATAAACAGATGAAAAAGAAACAGGTTTGAAGGTGATTCAAAAACATACAAGTACTTTTTTGACTGTATAAATTTACAATAATCACTTGGATATTCTTTCGTCATGATATTAAAAGACTAATATTACTAATCAGTTATAACCATTCAAAACACCACACACTTCCATTTCTGACTTACGTTTTGAGGCGAGGAATTATTGGAACACTTCTCAGACATTTTCATGGAAATCCCCTACACTAAAAATAACTAAATTTTGCCATCTCCCTTTGAGCTCCTCGGAAGCGTAACGGAGTCAGCCGAGGATTGCCGATTGGGGTCATTTCGTACAATCGTCAATCCCCGATTGGCTACGAACCATCCGAGGAACTCCGAGTGCATTTCGTAATCGCATCGGGCGACGACAAGTCAATCGGCAATCCTCGGCTGACTCCGCTACGCTTCATTCAAACGAGAATTTTTCAAGGGGGGGGGGGGGGGTGTTGTAGGGGAAACGAGTTGTAATAACGTACGTTTTACACAAACATGTAGTTAAATAACGCAATAGGAGACCGGATGGAATATGCATGGTTTTTAAAAGTGAGAGGTTGATAAACCTGGGAAAAAGTACTTGCATAAATAAATTGCCTGAAAATTTTCGAAAAAGAAAAGAAAAATATATCTTTGAACCCGAAAATCCTATCTTGTACAGGGGGTGGGGTTTCTCTTTGTATTCACAACAAAATTTATTTTATATTATATTACAACATATTAGCCTGAACATTTTCTATAGTAAAAACACAACAAAAATTTGGGGCTTTCTTCTTCCTCTTTTTTTTTGCAAATCCAAGGGTCGGGGTCGGGGGGGGGGGGGGGGAGTGCAACCCCCGTACCCCCTCTGGATCCGCAACTAGCTGTTATTTACTTACAGAGCGTGACTGAAGATGCTGCTTACCGCCTCCATTTTGTTCCATTTGTTGGTTCATGTATATGTTTTCAAGAACACATATCTAAAGTCAAATTAACATATTTATTTATAGAATAGAATATAATAGAATAGAATAGAATAGAATTTATTTCCAATCATGGTCCCAATGGGGGCATAACACAGATACAAGTATATATTATTACATAAAATAGAGACAATGTACATAATGAAACATTAAACCAATTTACCCATGAATTAAGGTATGCAAATATTGTAAATACAACATAGTATAAATATTCAAAAATCATATACAATATTTTTATATGAATTGACTTAGTAATACTAAGATTTACTCATTTTCATTTGTAAAAAGTCATATTAAGTTTTCATTAATGAACATAATAAAAAGATTAAAGCAATTTTGTACATGGTGGTGTGCAAATATTGTAAATATATTAAAAGATAAAGGTCTTTTAATGGTTGCCAGTCTACAAAAGACATCAAGGGACGGTGCTTCAGGAATGCATAATTATAATTATTTATAAGCACATGTGGCGCAACTCATAGTCTCATACATACAGCTACATAATTCACAAAAATACAGATTTCATTATATTAAATGCATCACATATATGAAGTCACAGAATGAGATATTTCTTGTTGATTAATTTAACCATGGGCGCTTGCTATTGGTTTCATGTTATCTCGGTGGATATTCTGCTGGGCTAGATATTTGGTGGACGCCTGGCGTCGGATCCCACTAAGACCAAATATCTAGCCCAGAATCAGCACCGATCAGGTTTCAGGATATATAGTGTATTTTTGTATTATTTGTTTTAATACATTCAAATACAATAGAAATTAAAAATCTTATATAGTAGCTATTCATTTAAGATACAGATATACATAATTGATTTAAAGATACATGTAGGCACTGAATTGAACGTATCTTCATTTATAAAGATAACCTAACAACCAATACATTGTAAAATACTCCGTGCAGTTTCCTCCATGTTCATGATGTCGCTGTTAGTTATACATGTTTTCAACTACAGAAAAAAAGAACCTATATATATATATATATATATATATATATAGGTTTAATTGAATTGTACCTATTGGCTATGTTCAATTCCTGCTTGATTATGTTTCATTGTACCATATTGAGCTTATTGTACCATACTGAGCTTAAATATATCATTGTACCTATCTTTAACTCAATTGACAATTATTGTACCTATTTTGAAATCAATTGTACTTAATTATCTTTAAATCATTTGTGTATGTTACTTTATGTTTAAAATGCGGCGCTCCATAAATACGGGCCTATATACTCCCAGTAGTTGCATGGAAACAATTTCATTTTTCAGTTGGGTATTCACTACCGACATTTCAAATTACCTTAAATTGACAAAAAGGTCATATTTAAAGATATTATTGAGGGGATACAATCATATAGTACATGCTGCTATATTTTCTTTTATATTCTATATTGGCAAAATGATCACTAATCAGACAATAGAAATTTACTAATTACAAGCTTTGAAAAAAAAAGATAATCAAGGAGGTATTGTCCAAAATTCCGTAAAAACACTTTCGTGAAGAAGGGTTGTATGACGTTAAGAAAAGTCACATAGGATGCCTTGATTGACGATTGAAAAGCTTGAGATTTTATTTTCTCAAATACACGTACCAGTTAATTCCTTGAATGTTATAGAAGTAAAGTTAAAATGATATCAGTTTTGTCAATTAATTGTTTATTTAACCATTTACGCTTTATGAGACCCTTCATAAAAAGTGAAAATAACACATTTCCTTGTCAATATATGGGACTCTACAAGTAGTGAAGTACAAAATGCCCATTAATCGCTTTCTACAAATAGGATCTGTATTTTCATGACTCAGAAACATTTTTAAAAGCTAGGTATTCAATCAGATTTGGCGTCACACGTTTTATTTAATTGCTTGAACATTCAGTCATAAGCCTTATGAGATAGCAAACAGAAAGACTATTTCTAATGGAATTATTCCATATACAATTATAGTTACCTTTTGTGATTTTTAGATATTTTTAAATGTTTTCATTTATTCCTTTTCAATTTCTGATGAAATTTTCCACCTAATATAGTCTGAAAATAATTACAGCTATTCCTATACGGAACATTTTCAACATTTCTCCCATTAAAGCAGAAGTATTGAAACTGATTAAATTCCTAAATATCAATGTGCTAATCTGCACAAATTCTAGAACTGCTTCCCATATTTTTCAAATTAGACATTTTACAAAGGAAGGTCCAGATACTTTCAACTAATGAGAGAGAGTGCATCCATATACCCACTAAAATTCGACTTAGAACTTGTTGAGAGCAACGACAAGAGAGGGAAAAAAATTTCTCACTAAAAGCGAAAAATCTGCTAAAGGCGGATATGCGCTTTCCCATCATACGAGGGTGCATTTTTCCTTTTAACTATCAAGAAGGAAAGGGTTGAGCCTATTTTTTTTTTTTTTTTGTTTCATTATGTCGATTAACTTAGACTTTTCCTCAATTTTTCCATGAGTTTTTCTTTTTTCAATTTAGCTACTTCTGTTTAAAAAATGGAGTCTGTGATTTCTAAAATGATGGTTCTGTAGAAACTATAGTTTAAAAAAACTTTTAGAGCTTAAAAACAAACATTTTTAATGTGTTTGAGATTGTATTTAACTACAAAACACTTATGCCTAAATGTATTTAAAATCTATACGCGTTTAGATATTGAACTTCTTTTTGTTTTAAAACGGTCAAGCTTAGAGTTATCTTCCCGGAAATGATGCATATTATTCATTTGAACGTTAATATTTAGCGCTGTTGTCAAACAATGAAAATCACAACAAAACAGTAAACGATGTTTTCAAGAATTAAAGTTGATAACTTGAGAGCCAACCACCACAGAAATAGTAAAATACATGCAAAAGGTTTAATATTGTTATTGATATAGGGTTTGTATGCTTTTATTTATATCAAAAGTGAATATATGATGAGCAAAGTAAATAACGTTTCACATTGTAATATATATATCAAATGTAATGTTTGGTCATTTCAAGTTTCCATATTTTATTTGAATTTAGAATACAAATCTTGCCATATTAATTTAATCCTATGAATGATTCACAATTTGAGTAATTTGACCGCATGTATTGTATATTTATAAGGTGATGTTCAAAATTTGGATTCACAACTTTTCATGTCTTCGTAGTCAAAGTGAAAGTAGAACGTGTATATGTAATACATGCATATCCTTTCGTATTTAACGATGTCCTTGTTGAAATAATTGCATAAATGTTGTAAAAAGAGTATGAACCACTATAGATGTTTTGATTAAATTACGTTTTTCACTAGTATTTTACCTGTATTATGCAAGCACATGTTGTAAACTGCAGACAGGTCTGTTTTCTATTTATATGGCGGCGCAATGCATTATGGGTGAATTTTCGTTTACTTCTTGATCCGCGCATATGATATTTATGCGCTGACCGATTTTTGCCATTACTGAGAAAAATGAGCTTTAAGGTAATTAATTATGTTTTTTTTTTGATACATTAATGAATTAGAGTTATTATTTTTTTTTATATTTTATACTTATTAAAGTAATTTTTTAATAGACGGGAACTATTTTCCGTTGTATTTTTCTTTGGAATTCCGTTGCTTTCCAACGGATTCCGTTGTGTTTTGGAACGGGACCGTTCCCCTTGGGTATATAAGTGAGCTACCGTTGTATAACGGGGACTCCGTATTTTTTTGGTTTAAGATAGGACGTAGGTGAAATTTTAATAACTTTGGGGAAATTTCTTAATATTTTTTTAATTCAGTAAATTGGAGAAGTAATATTTAGCATTTATTTATTAGAGTCGCTTCAGGAATTAATTATTTCTTAGGGAAGCTCAATATTTTGGGGTAAATTTAGGGTTAGGACGTCTGCAGCCACTTTGATTTTTTTTATTGTATTTTCTTGATTGAATTTTGTAAGTGTTTGAATTTTAATTGATTTGTTTGTTAAGAGATTAAGTCAAAATAAACCATCATCTCAAGATATTTGAATCTTATTTTAATTATTTACGGAGTCCATCATTTAATTTAAAAATCAGTTGGTTTAAAAAGATCAGAAAGTTGTCGGGGGTCAAAAGTATCATTTATTGAGAGCCATCCAGTTACTTATATTTACGGTGTCAGATTTTAGAGTGCTAACACGCTACACAAGTCTGCCATGAACTGTATTGCATCACACTATAAAAAGAACACGAAACGTCTCGAATCTTATATTCTCCCTCACTTCGTTCGTCCGAATATAAATAAATGAAGTGCTAAATGAATAAAACACAACACATGTTAAGTAGGAACGCTATTCGCTAGTGCTTTTATTCAGTTCTAATACATAACCATTTTATTAATCCAACTGTATAGCCCAAATTCATTACACTCCATTGCATTACCCTGACTATTTATACCTATATAACCACGTGACTTCAAAGGAAAGCTCTTCGAACACACTAAATAAAAAAAAACATACTGTACATAATTTTAATTTTAATTATGAGGATTAACTGTGTTACCGCTTAAAATGCAGACAATTCAACAACTGGATGTTACCAACTCTTTAGATGCTAAAAAGTATACGATCTGCCAATACTTCTATAAAAGACTAAATGTACAAATAATTGAATCATTCTATTGTAAAAGGCGTTCCACCAAACAATGCTTCTTTGAGAGCAGCTTTACTGTACAGTGTGTTAGATCATTTATTTTCAACATTTTAATATGATGTCTAGATATGAATAAAGTTTAAACTAAACAACTTTAATTTTTTTTAGTTTGTCTTGCAGATCCTTGTTTAAGACATTGAAGTATTTAGCTTCTAAACACAGGCACCTGACGTTACTTATTTTTCATTTAATAAAAAAATATACACATTCGGTATGTGTATATTTTTTTTATTAAAAGAAAAATAAGTAACGTCAGGTGCCTGTGCTTCTAAAGGTGAATCTCGAAGTGTTTAGAATTGTGTTAAAACTCTAAACATGTAGGTATTTATAGTTTCAAAACACTTTCCATTACGTGTATTGAAATTTACATGCAACACGTTTAAAATTTAAACGCATCTAATAATGGGTGCATGACAAGAATGTGTTTAAAATGTGTCTTTCATCTAAACACATTTTTTACAGTTATATCTAGGTAAATGGCACATTAAAAACGCTTACATGTACTTTTTCAACCCGAATCGACATGCATAGACTACATCACGCACCTGGTTTGAAATAAAATGAGTGTAGTTTTTTTTTTTATTATTAAAATGCACCTCGCTTTTGGATAGTATTACTATATATTTCTTATTGATAACATTTCAGGTGGGCTTCTAATGTTTCGTAAACGCATTCCCAGTAGCGAATTCCAGCAGTCAAGGGCTATTCTAAAGACTCTTAATAGTAAAAATCAACAGTAATGTGTTGTGTGTTTTACTTTTTCTTTTTAGAAGCAACTTTCTTGTTTTGGCTCAACTCCAATATAAGGATAAAGTAGTTCTTTGACTAAAACAATATAAAAATATTCATACATCAAATGGAGTATACGGAATAAATAGTTCCGGCTGTAAATCCCTTGTAGAAAATCAATGCGCATTATAAATAGCCACACATAAAAACAGAAGTCAAATGAATGCATGGACACGTCGACATTGACAAATTTTGTAGTTGAAGATAACTAAAGAACTGACATTGCATTGACACGTCGACATTGACAAATTAAAAAAAAATTCAGTGCATTGACACGTTGACATTGACCAATTGAAAAAAGTGTCAATGCATCGACACGTCGACATTGATATATTAAAAAACTGTCAATGCATCGACACGTTGACATTGACAGTTTAAAAAAAAATCTCAATGCATCGACATGTTGACATTGACAAATTTAATAATTGTCAATGCATCGACACGTTGACATTGACATATTAAAAAACTGTCAATGCATTGACACGTTGACATTGACAGTTTAAAAAAAAATCTCAATGCATCGACATGTTGACATTGACATATTAATAAACTGTCAATGCATCGACACGTTGACATTGACAGATTTAAAAAATTGTCAATGCATCGACAAGTTGACATTGACAAATTTGAAAGTTGTCGTTAAAGGTACCCGATCAACGTAATTTTAAGAATGAAAGGTTTGATTTATCTTGAATTCATATTTTACAGTTTTATACAGTTGAAAATTTGGAAACGTCTTCTATCAACTGAAAGAACACATCTCCATTAGAATGGCCAAATCTATAGCGATACATGAATTCATCAAGATAGATGGGTAATCTACATGGTAGAACTCCTTTCATTTTTTCTCATCCAGGTGGGGCATTAATTTCATGCATTGGTATACTTGCAAATCGATGCCGAAAGCATAATAGAATTTGCATCAGATCGATTAGGGGAAGCCTACTTTTCTGAAATTAAAGGAAAAAAGAAGAGAATGTGTATTGCTTGAAAGGCCATTAGAAAAGGATTATAATTGATTATAAAATTTGTTTCAATCGTATCTGAATTTTAAATACATGTATTGAACACTGTGTTTGTGTTTTTATGGGAGGGGGGGGGGGGGTCAAATTGTGTTGCTTAATATAACAATCAAAACTATGCTACAATATTTTTTGTATACCTATAATATTATAATCAAAACATTTCTTAATTTCGAAGCATTAATTTTAAACAGATATAATCGATTTCTACGGTTAAAAGTTTAGTTTAAAACTTCGTTTTTAGACCTAAATTGATAAATATTGTGTCATTTCTTTCGAACTTAGCCATTCTTCCATGTAAACAAACGAAATGTCTTTAAAGTTGAATTATATGATGTCGGAAAAATTACAGAAACAACTGATTTTCTTAATTTATGTAAAAGAACGAGTTACTAACCCTAATTCATCGATGGTATGCAAGGACTAAGACGTTCAGATAAAATCTCACGGGCAGATGCTAAACTAACCCTAATCGAATAATGTGCGAGGACTAACCCTAATCTCTCGGATGGATGCGAGACTAACCCTAATCAGTCGAATACTAGTGCAAGTACTAACCCTAACCTCTCAGGAGGGTGCAAGACTAAACCTAATCAGTCGAATTGCATTTTGTCAATGTCAACGTGTCAATGCATTGAGAATTGCAATTTGTCAATGTCAACGTGTCAATGCATTGACAATTTCATTTTGTCAATGTCAACGTGTCAATGCATTGACAATTGTATTTTGTCGATGTGAACGTGTCAATGCATTGACAATTCCATTTTGTCAATGTCAACGTGTCAATGCATTGACAATTCCATTTTGTCAATGTCAACGTTTCAATGCATTGACAATTCCATTTTGTCAATGTCAACGTGTAAATGCATTGACAATTTTATTCTGTCAATGTCATGGTGTCAATGCATTGACAATTTCATTAATGTCAGAGAATTTATAATTATCATTGATAACCTAATCACTCATTTCAAATGTCAACTGTTCCCGGTTGACAGTAGAACCGAATCACTACTTTTATATAAATACAAGCTTCCGCATAGGGACTACATACCCTTATATTGGAGTTGTTTTTATATATGACCGAGAGAGAGAGAGAGAGAGAGAGAGAGAGAGAGAGAGAGAGAGAGAGAGAGAGAGAGAGAGAGAGAGAGAGAGTACATTTCACCTCTATAATATACCAATTTATGTTCATGATTAATTAACAGGAAACATAGTTGCTATTGGGAAAGAAAACATTGAAATTTCAGGGTGTCTGCTTCAGGAGGAATATGGCTGAAATTATAAAAACTAACACATTATTGAATAATCATCTTTACTTAAGACTCCTTCATTAATCCTTCGGAAACACAAAAGATGACAAAAGCACACAACAAAAAGACAAAATACCATCACTTTCAAGATGTTTAAATGCAACACATAAAATACATCACATAATGACAAAAGCACATAATAAAACAAGAGGCCCATGGGCCACATCGCTCACCTGAGCAATAAGGGTAGGAAAAAGTAGAAAATGGTCTTTTATTGTAAAGTTTAAATCCAAAAGTAGTCCAATGACCAATCATGGATTTGCTATTTTTTAGAAAATGATTTTTAAAGAATTTTCCTATATATATCCTTGAAAACTTTGGTCGGCCATTTTGGCCCCGCCCTACCCCCGGGGGTCATGATTTGAACAAACTTGAATCTACACTACCTGAGCATGCTTCCATATAAATATGATGAATTATGGCTTTGTCATTCTTGAGAAGAAGATTTTTAAAGAATTTTCCTATATATTTCTATGTAAAACTTTGGTCGGCCATTTTGGCCCCGCCCTACCCCCGGGGGTCATGATTTGAACAAACTTAAATCTACACTACCTGAGCATGCTTCCATATAAATATGATGAATTATGGCTTTGTCATTCTTGAGAAGAAGATTTTTAAAGAATTTTCCTATATATTTCTATGTAAAACTTTGGTCGGCCATTTTGGCCCCGCCCTACCCCCGGGGGTCATGATTTGAACAAACTTAAATCTCCACTACCTGAGCATGCTTCCATATAAATATGATGAATTATGGCTTTGTCATTCTTGAGAAGAAGATTTTTAAAGAATTTTCCTATATATTTCTATGTAAAACTTCGGTCGGCCATTTTGGCCCCGCCCTACCCCCGGGGGACATGATTTGAACAAATTTAAATCTACACTACCTGAGCATGCTTCCATATAAATATGATGAATTATGGCTTTGTCATTCTTGAGAAGAAGATTTTTAAAGAATTTTCCTATATATTTCCATGTAAAACTTTGGTCGGCCATTTTGGCCCCGCCCTACCCCCGGGGGTCATGATTTGAACAAACTTAAATCTACACAACCTGAGCATGCTTCCATATAAATATGATGAATTATGGCTTTGTCATTCTTGAGAAGAAGATTTTTAAAGAATTTTCCTATATATTTCTATGTAAAACTTTGGTCGGCCATTTTGGCCCCGCCCTACCCCCGGGGGTCATGATTTGAACAAACTTGAATCTACACTACCTGAGCATGCTTCCATATAAATATGATGAATTATGGCTTTGTCATTCTTGAGAAGAAGATTTTTAAAGAATTTCCCCTATATATTTCTATGTAAAACTTTGGTCGGCCATTTTGGCCCCGTCCTACCCCCGGGGGTTACGATTTGAACAAACTTAAATCTACACTACCTGAGCATGCTTCCATATAAATATGATGTATTATGGCTTTGACATTCTTGAGAAGAAGATTTTTAAAGAATTTTCCTATATATATCTATGTAAAACTTTGGTCGGCCATTTTGGCCCCGCCCTACCCCCGGGGGTCATGATTTGAACAAATTTGAATCTACACTACCTG
Source organism: Saccostrea cuccullata (assembly GCF_032062105.1). Classification (NCBI taxonomy): domain Eukaryota; kingdom Metazoa; phylum Mollusca; class Bivalvia; order Ostreida; family Ostreidae; genus Saccostrea; species Saccostrea cuccullata. Next base: position 684 of record NW_026926962.1, on the reverse strand, counting down.
AGGATGTTTCTCCATAAGTTTCATCTTTCCTGGCACAGTGGTTCTTGAGAAGAAGATTTTTAAAATATGCCACCAAATTTTCATTAATTCCCAATTATCTCCCCTTGAATGAGGGCGTGGCCCTTCATTTGAACAAACTTGAATCTCCTTTACCCAAGGATACTGTGGCAAGTTTGGTTGAAATTGGCCCAGCGGTTCTTGAGAAGAAGTCGGAAATGTGAAAAGTTTACAGACAGACGGACAGACAGACCTACGGACGGACAGACAGACGGACGCCGGACAAAATGTGATCAGAAAAGCTCACTTGAGCTTTCAGCTCAGGTGAGCTAAAAATTACAAAAGTACTTCATGCAATGATAAATGCAAATCAAAAAAAAAAAAAAAAAAGATAAATGTAAATTAATAATTTAATTTTTGCCATGAAAAGACAGTGCAGGCATTCCTCAAGTGCTTTAAATTCAATTTGTATCAAATTTATAAATTCATACAGCTGAAGCCCATTTTATCATTAAGGCTTAGGATGGAGCTTTGTTAGCTGTTTAATAATTTATTTACATTCTCAAAGATACATGTATTCCTTTTTAATCTAAATTTTAAAAAATCTGTGTACGTGTAAGTGAATTATATTGAAATGCGGAAGCCCCATTATTCAATGCTGTTTCACAGATAACAGGAAATGAAGCA
>NW_026926961.1:0-28649 GCF_032062105.1 Saccostrea cuccullata | reverse complement strand
TTGTGGAAAATATTATGTTTATCTGAAGTTATAAGTACAACTCATTTACCTCTAATCTAATGTAATTACAGTGTAACTGAGGGGATAATTGATTCGTGAATGAATGATAATTAAAAATGTTGTTGGGTATTACAAATGTCTTTGCTTTAGCAATGTTGACCAACTTATTACTCAGTTTAAACAGTTGACAATTTTCATTTTTTTTTTTTTTTTTTATTTAACAAGTTAACAAAATACCAGCTGCATCCCAAAGGCAGCCAAGTTAAATTTATGTGACAACCAAGACATTTAAGCAGCATCACCAGAGCTGGCATTGTTGAATCCAAGCTTTATGACAATGACTAACTTGCCTGTTATAAAGAAGTCTTTTGAAATCCTGGAATAGACTGTCTCTGTTTTTATCAATGAATCCTGGCACCTGGTATGTCACCTGACCCGCGTAATGTTTTATTCGGAAGTCGCGGGAATGTTCCAGTGTCTTGTCTGCAGGATTAAGCTAAAACAGAATAATACATCAAGCCATATAAAAAAATTTGATGATAAACATTGGATAGATTTTACATTTCACAGTGAAGGAAAATTGAAAATCTGATTAAAAAAAAAATTTTTCATGGAATTTTACAATGTATATAACTTGCATTTTCTTTTATGACAATTTTTACACAAAACATATTTTACATAATTAAAACTTGTAGTGTTTTACATTATATTTTGAAGTTTTTTCCTTTTTTTAAACATGGATTTCCAGACAACTCATAACAATTTATGCTCAAAAATGTATTTATGTTGTTTTTTTTAATGGTATTTCTCACCTCAGGCAAAAGGTGAAAAATTAGTTATAAACACTACTTACAGATCTACAGGTAAAGTGGTCATGCTTCCCCAGTTTCTGAGCCATGGCTGTTAAAAACATCTACAAAGAGACAAAGAATGCAATTAAAAGAGTTCACAATACAATAGATTCCTTATTTATTTCTTATTATTTTGCGATAGATTTGCAAGTAGGCTGCTTATAAGTTTTTTCTTCAAGTAATTAATTTTTGCTTCCGTAAAATTATGAGATAATAAATTCCTTCTCTTTTTTTTGAATCAACATTCTTCTTAAAATTTAAAATGAAGAAATTATCTCTCTTTTAAATTCTGAACAGTCAATTTATTTTTGAAAATTTCCTTTATTCTGATTGGACCAGAAGCATATCTGACCTCGTCCGTGACCTTTCCTACGCTGAGGCACGCTTCGTCGAGTATGGCCAGTATCCCTTTATGTGGGGCCTCTATCAGGTCCACGATGATCTTGTTGTTGAAGTACTCGATGTGCTGCCATTCTATTCCCTCCCTCTGGTACTCCTCCTGCTCCTGTTTTAGAACCAGTTCTATAAATAACTGCTGCAGCTTCTCGTTGCAGTAGTTGATACACAGCTGTTCAAAACTGAAGAGAATTAGAAAAAATTATGGTTATTTAAGGATTTAAGGACATTTTTAAAAATCAAATAATGAACATCTGACTCATATTTTTTCCATTAAGTGTTTAATTCTCTATCCACAACCAAAAACTAATTTTATTACTTTCAATTGTTAAATTCAATTGCTGAATAAATTATTTCAAGCAAACTTTTGTACACAGTTTAACAGCACAAAATTAACATCATCGTTTTTTTAATTCAAAATGTATCTGTCATTTTTAAATACACGTTATGCTTTCTTATTTTAGATTACTCAAAAGGGAGGTCTTTTTCCTTTAATAATTATGATATAAGATATTATAAACTGATAGACTGTAATGATCTTAATGATACATAATCAATTTCAAAATCAGAAAGAGCACCTGTTGTTGTCAAAAATTTCAAATCCGTAGATGTCCAGCACTCCTATGACTGTGTTTTTCCCCACATAAGAAATCCCACTGGCCTTAGGATCGATAGCCTCATTAATTTTACTGACGATCCACGTAAACATTCTGTCATACATAGCCTGTAAAATTTTAATGAATTATCATTTTTGAAAAGAAACGGTTGAAGATTTGTTATATACATGTATATTCTCTCATACTTAAATTTGCAAATTTTTCCATACAATACCACACTATAAGTGGAAATTTTAGAGAGACGCAAATTTAGCAATTTGTATTTTATCTTTAGCTAGATGTAATTGTAGCGATTTTAAAAAGCTCACTCAAGAAGCTATTACAAATAAAGCGCAATTAATATTTAGCAATATCAAATTTTAGCGATCTTGGCACCCTCGCTAATAATGCCAAAATTAAATCCTCGCTAAAAATTCCGCTTATAACACGATTAGAACAAAGAGTATTCAAGTATGTATAGAAACAGTTTCATCATATGAATGTAGATAAGTTTTGTCATCAATCATAAATCAATGAAAATTCTTTCTTCTGAATCTATGTTTTTATTAGACCTCTCTGTACAGTATTTTTCTGCCTAATTATACTGTACCTTGGCAAAAGCATCCCTGGCATAAACGGCATCAGACGTGGACAGCTGTTTTTCGACCACTTGACCTCCAGCTGCGATGACCCGGAAACAGAGGGCTTTCCTAAGATTTTCAGTGGTTACCGATAACAACCCAGCAATGTTGCCTAGCAACGTTTCATCAGACACACCTGCATGATCATGGTCGTCCACCGAGACATAATCTAGATTTCCCTGTGAAAATGAAAATACATAAATTCCAACTTTTCTTTTACACTTTCTTTGTGACTAATTTGGTTGAAATAATTTTGTGAATCTTGAAGAAAAGTTGAAAATATGAAAGGGAAACAGATTATTTATAAGAGATGAAAACATGATAGACTTTCATCAAAGTAACTTGCTTGAGCTTAGGGCTCGGGTAAGCTAAAAACTCTTGAAAGTAAACACAGTTAATTTACCAGATGGAGAATGGCAGCCACAACTTTCCACAGTGCCTCAGCATGAGCGTAAGAGAACCCCATGACCTTCAGGGCGTTCATTACTGACCTATAATCATCCCTGTCATGCACCGTTGCACACTGAAATAAAGCAACAATAATCAAACGTTACACATTAATTAGTACTCATATGTTCTTCAATTTTTCATTTTTTTTGGTTGACAATATAAAATAACAATGAGTTGTAAAAGAAATCAGCATTTATTTTACTTACATACTGGTTACGATTGTACAAATTATATAAGATCATGGATATATAAATATTACTGATTTTTCATATATTTTTCATTTTTTTGGCAGACCAACAATACAGCATGTACTCATGCAACAAACACAAAGCACTTAAATTTTATTTTTATAAACAGTTACTGTAGAAAAAAACTCTGCAAATCTGACAGCACCATTTACACAAAACAGCAAACAATGCTGTTAGTATATGTATTTGTTTCACAAACAAAATTCTCTATTTTTTTTTTTTAATAAACAACTCTAGCATCTGTCTATTTTTTTGTTTAGTTATTTGTCCACTGACTGCACTCTGTAAATTCAGGACAAACATTTATGTGGGGACATTTTCTTTCCTAATTTAATTTGGAGATAAAATATTTGTATATCATATACAATGTGTAAAGGGAATAGTTATGATATGGTTGATTTTCAACTTTTTATGGAGACAATTATCCATTTATCTCCTACTAGAAATATAATATTGGATTAGAGATACAGGGTGGCAGTAAAGTTAGGAGAGTGATAACTTGACATTTCACTTCACCTGTATATCACTCATACAGTATGTAAATTTATGTAAATGTATATAAATATTAAATATATTACAGTATTTTCTGTATACATGAATTATCATAAAAATATTTTTGATAATCATATGATGTACTATTTTCTAAACATAATACATGAATATATTTATTACAATATTTTCCTTTGTATCTCAATACATACCGTAAATCTGGAAATTTTTGCTGTAGATAAATTTTTAGCAAATTTGCGAGTTCTTTGTATTCGCAAAAATATTTTTCTTAAAAATAAAATACAAATAAGAAAATGTAAACAAAGCAGTGGTAATTCGCAAAATTTTGAAACGTAAAAATTAATCAACACCATTTTGACCTGAATTCGCAAAATAAAATCGACGTAAAAATTTCCAGATTTACGGTACTTGTATCTATACGTCTTAAACTTGCATGCTTACACACAAATGTATAGTATTTGTTCAACACTAGAGGTTATAGTTTCTCTAAGATTATGAACAGCTGTCAACACATACATATTATAAATGACACAATACCATAAGTACATGACTGTATGATTATTATGTATATTGCATCAAACATTATTGTGCCTCTACATGTATGTTTTTTAAATCATGTTTCCCACATAGTGATACTTACTTTTTCAATCTAAATAATGTGTGAAAAAACAACATAAATGAAAATAATCAAATTTTAAACTAATTAATACACAAAATATAATTGAAAACTCATAATAAGAAAACTTATGAGCTGAATTTGTCCTGCCTTACGTGTACCAGTGAATGTATGAGAATTTATTTTAAAAATTGACCACCATGGATATGTATATGTTATGCTTATACATGTAAAAAGGAATTCTTTGATTCATTACATAGATTATATTATTTTGTTTAACTCAATTAGCAGTTTTTGAACTATTCAAAGGTACTAATGTTCACAGTGATGTCATTCGAATATGATAACAGTCTTATTTAATATTCAAACAATCCTTTCTGCAATTTTGTAATGCACACGTTTCAATTAATAACTTTTGTTTTGTAATTGTTTTGGATTGACAGAATAAAATTAAGAAGGAACAGTTGATTATAACATCTTCACACAGGGAAATTTACAGTAAGAGGAAATAACAGAAGAAAACAATAGAGGAAAAAGAAAGGGCCATCCAAATCCACGCTGTCTGGGAAATTGTACAAAACACATCAAATTTATACAACACTTCAATTTTTTTTTTTCAGGAATGTTTTTTTACAAGGAAATTGGATGTTTATCTTGTACTGTAATATATTTCTAGGAAAATAAAATATGTATAAATAGTACACTTGAATTAACATAAGAATGAAGAAAAAAATGTTAATTTTACAAAACTGATCGACCCAAAATAATTGAAATGTATAAAACATAAACATCCAATTCCTTTAATCGGTAATTTCATTTTACACAAGTGAGGGAAATGGGGCATGTTTACCTCTTCAGTTAATTTAACTCCCTATTAAAATTAATGCTTCTTAGAATTTTATCAATTAATTATGACAACATACAGCAAAACTCGGTTAGTACGTACACTGATATTGCGAATTTACGTATATAGCGAAGTCATCTTGGATCCCCAGCTATATAAATTCAATAAATTTCTTATACGGTTATAACGAATTACGGATATAGCGAAGTAATTTCATAGGTCCCAGTGACTTCGTTATAACCGAGTTTTACTGTATATTACTCTTAATTAAAGAACAATCTCAGTTTGTGTCAAAAAAAAACTAAAAATGCAAATAAAAAGAAACCATGAATAAATTTTCAACAAATTATCAAATTTTTCATTATTAAAGGATAATAATTTTACTTTTTCTTCAAAGTTTAAGTCCTTTTAGACAATACATGTATAGCAACAAGAGATGTTTGTAAAACACTTAATATATGCCCCCTCCCCCAAATTGGAATTTTTCAAAGTCCAAAAGGGCATAAATCTGTCAAAAATGGCACGATCGTACCCAAAACAGAACTTGACCTAGATATTCATCAGATATATCTGTATACTAATTTCATTTCAGTATGTGCAACCTCTGCAAAGAAAATGAACGGAAACTGCAAATAATTGGAATTTTTCTAAGTCCATGGGGCATAACTCTGTCAAAAATGGCGGGGCCGTACCCAAAACAGAACTTGACCTAGATATTTATCCGATATATCTGTATACCAAATTTCATTTCAGTATGTGCAACGTTTGTGATAAAAAATGAATGGAAACTAAGTGGACTGACAGACCGACCGACCGACAGACAGCATGCAGCAAAGCAATATGTCCTCCCTTCTTCGAAGGGGGGCATAAAAATAACACCCCTAATTTCCATCTAAAATTTTTCAAAAATTTCTAAATGTGTCCTTGTAAATGTGAACAAATAAATATGAACACCCTTTAAGATCTCGTATTTCACTTATTTGAAATCAATACGCACCTTTGGATCCCCTCCCTGGTTGACATAGAAGTATTTTTGAGGTTCCCGTGCTAACTTGTACTCCTTTAATTTCTCGTCCTTGGCTCCGTACAGTAGCTGGTAAAACGAGTGGAAATTTCTCTCTCCCGCCTGCTGATGTACTACACGAGACTGAAAATACGAAATTTTGTCTTCTAGAGAAAATATTACACTTGTATATAATTATGCAATAATGTACCCCTCTCTTTTTTTTTCTTGGAGAGAAACATCCGGCCTGGCTGGGGCCATAAAAACTTAGACGAGCCCACTTTTGATCTCTGTCTTACTTTCACAAAAGGGATTAATAGTGGAAAAGTAAGATATAAGATCAAAAGTGAGCTCATCTCTGTTTTATGGCCCCGAAGCCAGATGAAAAAAAGACAATAAGAGCTATAATATTGCAGGTAATACGTACTTTTTCTAATAAGTAGTTATTGATATGCCCCCCTATGGGATCCCCTTTGAAGTCAAAGTTGATGTCCATGTACTTCCCAAAGCGACTGGAGTTATCGTTCCTGTTTGTCTTGGCATTCCCAAAAGCCTCCAAGATGACATTGGACTTGACTAAGACGTCTTTAACTCTGTTAATTTAAAGCAGTATTATTCATATTATTGACATATTTAAACTGATGAAATATATAACATTTGTATTTACTGAATCAAAGATGTTTTGATACCATAGGTGTGACATCTACAACTCATACACTGTTTGAGTATTTAATTATTTTACATGTACAATACAGAAAATATATAACTTTATTGTATTTTACATATACAAAGTGTTAAATTTTAAGCATCAAGAAAAGCATTAGACAATAACTAGTAATTGCAAATCATAAGAATTTTTATATTATTTTTCAATAATGTAAATATGCAGGAATTTTGGGGTATGCATCAAAATATGCACCAGATTCTTTAGTTTGCTTTTCAAATATTGCACATTAATGTACATGTAAAAGATATGATAAATGAAAAGCAAAATTTTTATTCATTTAATTTATTAATTAGCAAATAAGCATGAAAATGGCACACAAATATTGACATGAACTGACATGAAATGGATTTTTTTCTCTTAATTATTATAAGTTATTATTCATCATGTTGATACTGATCTTTATTTATCAATAATTGAAATACAAATTTTAAGTTAAGAAGAAAACAGCTGCAGTGTTTTAAGTAGACAATTGATGCATGATAACATAAAATCTAAAGAAAGTGTACACACATGCTGATCATAAATAACTTTATTATAAGTCAATGTACAGTAGCTGTTCATCTTTACTAAATTATTTGTTCTGCAAGCAAGACTATAAGTCAAGAGAAGTTTAGCAAACCAACAAGTACATGTATACATAATGTAGATCAGTAAATTTCAACATGTGCAATGTGTGAATCCCCCCACCCCTCCTTGAAATCTGTGCATTGTAAAATCAGATATCAAGATGAAAGGAAGCTAGTTCATTCTTTATGCAAAGTGCATGCAATTTTGGTTAATTAAAAGATTAATAAATTGTTCCTAAAATAAGAAGTGAATTTGAATTGCCTGCTTTATGCCATCATTATAAAAATTTTGCTTAGGAAATACTTGAGACAAGGTGAGAGAGTCTGAAATAAACTTCAATTTAAAATTTACAGAAGAAAGTTACGGAATAACGAGAACTGCAGTGTTAGGTCCCTGCAGTGCAAGAGAATTATGTTTAAACGTTGGCATGCGGAGATCTAAAGCGATATTCTGTACTCAACCTCTCTATCTCACTTCGACTGTAAAATCACCCATTAATCATTAAAAATCATGTAAACAAATTCAATACTTTACAATTAATTAGTTAAAATATATTTATTGTGCAAAAACTTCTTCAGCGCATCCTACGTTTAACAGCAGCAAATTCATTTCAATAAAAACTAGAACTGTCCAATAGGGACAAATACCCCCGCTGGGTTTTTCAGAGTAGGTGCCAATTCAGAAATATTTTATGGATCTAGTAAGAGGTGTTCAGTATTGTCTAATAAAGTGCCCCGCCACAGCATGATACGCCCATCAAATATTGTTCAATAATCATAAATTGGTTAGGGTGCAAGAAAATCAAGTAACCTTGATTAACAGATTGACACAGATTTCAATGATCTAATTTCCATTTCTTATTATGTTTAAAATATTGTACATACATCTCTAAAAGACTTACAGTGTAGGGATTAATTAAAACAAATAATACATCATATATAATTCTAATTAAACTGGCTGTGTTAGAGCTTAACAAATATCCATCTGCAGCTTTAAATTGTTTATTGCATATTTTATGAAATAATGGAAATGCTACAGTCTAATAAAAAAATCAAAAATTAATTATTCTTTAGACTATAAAATTCTAAGTGAGACATGACTGCAATTTGTTGCAAATATATAAAAATTGAAATGTAATTTTTTTTTTTCAATGAGCACATGTATAATTAATTTTAATTATATTATACAATACTAATTCAGTTTCAATCATACACTAAAACATCAATTAGTTTTAATTACATTACACCAATTGAAAGATCTTTATCTGAACTACAGCCATCAAGAACTCTTAATTAACACAAGCAACTATAAGGCCATTTCTTTTTACCCAACTCCCAAGAGATAAATTAAGATAACATTGCATCATATCAGATCTAGAGATGCTCTTGCCAGTTAACTCCCAGACAATGAACTCATTAATTCTCTCTAATTTGACATGCACATTTCTGCTATCAAAAATTCTCCTTGACCAGTGCTTAATAATTATGCCCATTGGACAAACTGAATTCCTCTCAAATCATTAACATTTGTTACAGAATCTGCTGTAAAGTATATGATGAAAAAATAAGTTTTTACTTCATTTAGCAGTTTTTAATAAGGATACAACTATATTTTAACATTTTTTAGGATTATGAATTATAAAATTTTAAAGACTGTTTTTTTTTTAAAAAATCACTTAAATTAAAGGTCACAGTGACCTTGAAATAGGTCGTGACACACAGTCTACCCAAGATGCATAAATTGTCCAAGTTTGATGATTGTAAGTCTGATAGTTTTCTAGTTATGAGCCAAACGAAATCACAAAAGAAAAAAAAAATGCCTGTAAAATGCAGAAAAATCATCCAATCATGATGAAAATCCCAGGTGCACACCTTCATATGGTGAATAATAAGTGTATAAATTTTCAGACAAATCCATTCAATAGTTTCTGAGAAACGGTCCGGACAAAATCTTGTCTACAGACAGACGGACATGGTGATTCCAATATACCCCCCTAAACTTCGTTTGCAGGGGTATAATTATGAAGAAGTTCATGAATTGGCAGTTGATCATTTTGATTGAAAATCAGAATATATATCCACTTAATTCAAAGCATTTTTTCAATGACTGTATTTATCGGTTACCTAGAATTCCTCTACTTAAACCAGAACTCTCTGTGGAGACTGAAGCTCTACTGGTTTGTACATATAGCAAAGGAAGAGAAAAGACCTTAAGCAGTTGGGAATTGAAACTTTACAACAGTAATAAATAAAATAGCGATCCTTGATTAAGTCTCTTTATGGTCTTAGTGTAGTCTACTTGCATGCCACATTATATTTTAAGCAGACTAAAACTGTATTTGGAGTAGCATTTTGAGAGTATTTAACAGAAATTTCTATTTTTAGTAACCACCGCAACAACGATCATCAAAATCAAAAACCGATATATAGAATTATGTATCCTAGTGTAGTCTACTTGTGTACCAAGTTATATTGAAATCAGACCAAAACTGTAGGAGACGTAGCATTTTGAAAGAATTTCACAGAAATTTCTATTTTTAATAAGGCCAGGTAAAATTAATCTTTAGATTCTCATCCTAATTTGCAAAAAAATTGGGGCGGGTGGGCGGATTTTATTTTTTATAATTGTTAATTTATATATAGGCCTAATTTAAGTATCAACAAAACAATGGACGCCCCGTACACATTTTTTTTCATTACCTTAATGCAAATATGAATAGATATAATTCTTTTAATTCATATTCTTTTAAATATTTAAAGAAAATTTTTGCTTTAAAAGTTAAATATTTATTGTTAATTAACAAATTATCAAGTACACATATTATACAGCACACCCTGAACAAAATGAGGTGTAGATACCAATAAATTGTGTATGCCTGACTTCTTATTTTGCAAAATCTATATAAATGTTCTAATAATTATTCTACTGAAAAATCTAGGCCTTCTCTTAAGTCTGTTTACGATATTGTAGATTTTTTTTTATTTCAAAGCTAAGTCACACAGCTGGAGATCGTTATATATAACTTGACCAGGTGTCATTTTCCTCGTCTATTTTTACTTGGTTACAATCTCTCTACATACATGTACTTGCTCCTGCCAGTGATGGTATCTTTATGTGTTTATGCTATTTTTTCTTCTCTGCCTTCTCTATACTGACAAATTATCTTTTCCTTACACATTTAAACTGCTTATATTGCCGATTTTTCTCCATTCTTCACATGGCGTTTTTGCTATAAATAGCGACACGCGACTTTTAATACAGACGGGAGATAACTCATTTAACTTTGACCCAAATTCTTACTGAATAAAAATACATGAAAATACCCAAAAATCAAAATAAAAAACATCGGGGCGGGACATTTTGAGAGGGGCGGGCGGGGATGAGAATCTAAAGATTAATTTTATATGGCCTAAGGCCAGCATTTTTTTATTTTTAGGTTTACGAACATCAAAATGAAAAAGTCCCGTAGGAGGAGGAAATAAAAAAAAAAAAATTATTTTTTTTGATAAATTGTCGACTTTTGTACATTCATTTTGCTTCTTTTTCAATGCTCTCCTCATAGGCTCCTTGCCACTGGACACAAAATAGTTACAAATAGGAAGGTAGAACCTTTAAGTGTTTATTTCATCTTCTGCCAGTTTGGGTCATGCAGTGATATAAATTTTGTGAAGTTGGTCAAAATACAAATTTAAAAAAAATCATTTTTTTTAACTCTTTCAATATATATATGTTAGGCGAATGTGTAGAAATTATTCTAAAATATACTTGAGACCTAAAATAATAATTCCTATCAATCATAAAACAGACAGGGAGTCTTGGGGAGTGAAGTGGAAAATTTTTTTCAGTTAAGTGTAAAATAATTTTTCTGGCTGCCACATTCAAAACGATACTACATGCCTGTATATGCATGTATTTGTATAAACTTGTTTTTTTAATAATTGATATATTTCATTTCTTTAGGCTACGGTTAATTCTTCCTAAAATGTACTTATCTTTGTCTTCTCCCATATAGTTTTATTCATTACATCAGATGCATTAAGCAATCCTTTTCTGAAGAATTATGCTTAGCTATAACAGAGACCTAAACAATGTCTTTGGCAATAGCTACCACTGGCTGTTTTAAACATGTGGGAGGAAAATAATTTACAGACCCGTAGAGTGTAGATACTTTTGAATATGAATACAAAATTATCTCACCAGTATGTCATTGTGCAACAAAGTCGTCAGCATTTTATTTGTCCTCTGAAGGGGTGAAACGTTTTCATTGGCATTCCTATCAATAAATTTTTATACTAAACCAAGCTATGGTGCTGCTATGGATTTTGCAGATCTATTACCTTTATTTATCCGCCATGTTTCTCGTAAAACCTGAAGTACGAGTTCGTAAATTTGAAATCTCGATCCCGACTCAAATTTGACATCGGAAAGAAAAAATTCTGTTTTTCTCAATTTTATTTTTTTTTCTGAAAATTCAAAAACTTGAGCGGCGGGTTTGTAAACTTAAAAATAAAAAAATGCTGGCCTAACCACCGCAACAACGATCATCAAAATCAAAAACCGATATATAGAATTATGTATCCTAGTGTAGTCTACTTGTGTACCAAGTTATATTGAAATCAGACCAAAACTGTAGGAGACGTAGCATTTTGAAAGAATTTCACAGAAATTTCTATTTTTAGTAACCAGGGCAACACGGTTCATTGAAATCAAAAACCGATATACAGAATTATGTATCCTAATTTAGTCTACTTGTGTACCAAGTTAAATTGAAATCAGACCAAGACTGTAGGAGGAGTAGCATTTTGAAAGAATTTCACAGAAATTTCTATTTTTAGTAACCACGGCAACATCGTTCATTGAAATCAAAAACCAATAAAGAGAATTATGTATCTTAGTGTAGTCTACTTGTGTGCCAAGTTATATTGAAATCAGGCCAAAACTGTAGGAGAAGTAGCATTTTGAAAAATTGTTTACAGACAGACAGCTAGACGGACGGACGCCGGACGCATTACTATCGCATAAGCTCTTCTGGTCTCTGACCAGTAGAGCTAACTAGAACTGTCCAAATGGAACAAAATACCCCCCCCCCCCCCCCCCCCCGGTTTTTCAGAGGTAAGTTTTTCCATAATAAAGATATGAATCACACATGAATTATGAAATTTTTCTTCCAGTGACCTTGAAGTTCCCCAAATGACTTTTGGTCAAGGTCATGACACACCCTTGGGTCATGGGCAATCTTTGTGTGAAATGAGAACCTACCAAGTTTATCAATAAGAAAGATATGGACCGGATATGAATTATGAACTTTTTCTTCCAGTGACCTTGAACTTCCCCAAATGACCTTGAATCAAGGTCATGACAAACCCTTGGGTCATGGGCATTCTTTGTGTAGAATGAGAACCTACCAAGTTTATCCAAAAGAAAGATATGGACCGGACACAAATTATGAATTTTACTTCCAGTGACCTTGAACTTCTCCAAATGACCTTGGTTCAAGGTCATGACACACCCTTAGGTATGGGCAATCTTTGGGTGAAATGAGAACCTACCAAGTCTATCCATAAGAAAGATATGGACCGGACACAAATTATGAACTTTTTCTTCCAGTGACCTTGAACTTCCCCAAATGACCTTGGTTCAAGGTCACGACACACCCTTGGGACATGGGCAATCTTTGCATGAAATGAGAACCTACCAAGTTTATCCATAAGAAAGATGTAGACTGGACATGAATTATGAAATTTTTCTTCCAGTGACCTTGAAGTTCCCAAAATGACCTTGAGTCAAGGTCATGACACAGCCTTGGGTCATGGGCAAGCTTTGTGTGAAATGAGAACCTACCAAGTTTATCCGTAAGAAAGATATTGACCTGAGACACGAATTATGAACTTTTTCTTCCAGTGACCTTGAACTTCCCCAAATGACCTTGGGTCACACCCTTAGGTCATGGGCAACCTTTGTGTGGAGTAGTAGATTCTTATGTCCCTCCGTAAAAAAGATATGGACCGGACACGTTTGCACAGACAGATGAACAGACGGACAGACAGACAGACGGACAGCTAGACAGACAGACGGACGGACAGACGGACAAGGTGATTCCTATATACCCCCCCAAACTTTGTTTGCGGAGGGTATAAAAATATACTTTCTAAAAGCACTAAAAATCCAGATTATCATAAAGTGTGGAAAATCATACATTATCTATGATGCTAGGTATAAGCAAATAATGCAAAAAAATTAACAGCAAACACTCTCTGAGACAAACACAATGTCTTCAACATGTTCAAGTGCTTATTATTCAGACAACATGGACAAGGTCATGAGGACTGACAATTTGCTAAGTCATGATGACTGACAATTTGCCGTTTACCTTTCCACTTCCTTCTGTCCCCCCACGTTGGTTACGGCAGCGATGTACCTCATAATGATTTTAGAGGCTTCCGTCTTGCCTGCGCCAGATTCACCTAAAACGGAGATTAATTTAAATTTAGAATACAGTAAATACTCAAAACTGAAACTCAATGGGACAAAGTAACGACTTACAAAATACAGGATACCACAGATCTATATAGATACTGTAAACTAACTTTTATTTGAGTGAGAGAAATATTTGCGAGTTAAAATACGTTCTTTAACTCGCGAACCAAATATTTTGCTAAATGTATTTGCATGTAGAGAATGTTTCCTCGGTAGCAAAAAATAATCATCGCGGATAGATTTCAAACTGACAAATCGCGAATAAAAGATGAAGTGAATAATACTTGGTTTACAGTATCTGGGGTAAAACAAATACATTATAAGAGAGGTTAAGACTCGCAAATCACTTCAACATACATGTATTAGTGTTATTCCAGATTTTGTTAAATGAAATATGTCGAAGTTAAAATGCAAATACACATACCATACTGTGTTTTTTTTCTTTATTTAAGGAATGAAGCGGTTTATAAAAAAGCGTAAACTGTTCCAACCCAGTTTATACCGTATAAAATGGGTAGCTATTATATTCATTGCTTATAATTTAATTTTCATTCATTTGATGTAAGAAACAAGAGGCCCAAGGGCCTTGAATCGCTCTTCTGATAAATTGTACAATCTATCACTTCTATTAGAAGCCTCCAACTCTGTTAGAATCATAAGACCCAAAATGCATCAACTTACAAAGTTTGATAATATTTAGCCAGTTAAGACTGAAGATATAATATAATTATAAAATACAAGGTCACAGTGACCTACCTTTTGATTGAAATTTTCTGAGGACTCAAGATACATTAATTGACAAAGACTGATGATTCTAATTAAATAAGTACCTGAGATATTCAAAAGTAGGTCATCATGACCTACTTTTTGGTCAACATTCTCTGAAAACCCAAGATGCATTATCTGACAAAGTTTGACGATTCTAAGCCAATTAGTACCAGAGATAATTAAATATAGCCATCAAATGTCAAAAGCAGGTCACGGTGACCTACTTTTTCGTTGACGTTATTCAAAAACCCATAATGCCTAAATTGACAAAATTTGATGATTCTAAGCCAATAAGTACCTGAGATATTCAAAATTAGGTCACCGTGACCTACTTCTTGTTGGACATTCATTGAAACCCTAAGATGCCTCAACTGACAAAGTTTGATAATTCAGAGCCAATAAGTACCAGATATAATTAAATATAGCCATAAAATGTCAAAAGTAGGTCACAGTGACCTACTTTTTGGTCGACGTTCTCCGAAAACCCAAGGTGCCTAAACTGACAAAGTTTGATGGTTCTAAGCTTATACATACCTGAGATATTCAAAAGTAGGTCACTGTGACCTATTTTTTGGTCGACATTCTCCAAAAACCCAAGATGCCTCAACTGACAAAGTTTGATGATTCTTAGCCAATAAGTGCCTGAGATACATAAATATAGCCATAAAATGTCAAAAGTAGGTCACTGTGACTTACTTTTTGGTCGACGTTCTCCAAAAACCCAAGATGCATCAACTGACAAAGTTTGATGATTTTAGGTCAATAAGTACCAGAGATACTTAATTATAGTCACAAAATGTCAAAAGTAGGTCACCATGACCTACTTTTTGGTCATCACTCTCCGAAAACCCAAGATGCATCAACTGACAAAGTTTGATGATTCTAAGCCAATAAGTACCGGAGATACAGTCAATTCTCGAATTATCGCCATTCGATTCATCGCCATTTTCGCTATACCGCCATGATTTCCCAAGAACGTTTTTCCTGCTATATAAAATTCTCTTTATAACGCCAAATTCACATACCGCCATCCGCCACCCTGTTTTCACAACAAACGTCCATTTTTAAGTGTCAATTATCTCGATATACCGCCACAGGTGCATGTGGTCAGGGAAGCGCGGCTAATTGGTTGACACTATCCCTGTTGTAAAGCATGCAAAGGCAGACAAGGTACATGCAATTAAGTAATTAAGTAAGAACAAAATAAACAATAATTTTAACATGAACTATTATAATAATTTTGTTTTCTGTTTAATAAAAATATTTAGTCACGGTTTCGCCACGAAAGCGGTCGTGGTTAAAGTACGCCGATAACGATAATATTTTGATGATCTCTACTTTTAACAATGCAAAGTTTGCTGAAAAAATAATTATACGGTATAAAATGTGAACGTTTCACAATAATGCCATAAACAGTGAATTTATTCAAGAATGCATTTTACATACTATCGGCAATATATCACGACGGTCGACCCAGCATGTTTTTTTTCAATATCAGGCGTGCAGATTTACATGCATACACATGTACTTGTTTTTATTTCATAACTGCACATTTTATTTTAGCGAAATTGTACATTAAAAAAAATTACTTGAAGTATTTTCAACCAGAAATATGTTTTTATATACATGTATATGTATTATTAAGAATAGAAACGCTAAATGGTATTTCTAAGAACGGTAACTCTACTTGTTTTCTAAAAGATGGGAAATTCAATTCATCGCCAAATTCGTTATACCGCCATGATTTCTAAATAACAAAAGGTGGCGGTTTATCGAGAATTAACTGTACTTAAATAAAGCCATAAAATGTCAAAAGTAGGTCACCGTGACCTACTTTTAGGTCGTCACTCTCCGACAACCAAATATGCATGGACTCACGAAGTTTGATGATTCTAAGGCAATAAATACCTAAGATACTTAAATATAGCCATAAAATGTCGAAAGTAGGTCATCGTGACCTACATTTTGGTTGACATTTTTCAAAGACCCAAGATGCATCTACTGACCAAGTTTGATGATCGTAGGTCTGAAGGTAATCAAAATATGCATTTTAAACAATTTGAAAACAAATGTCGGCAAAATTCAAAAAGTAGGTCAGTGACCTACTTTTTCATAAATATGTTTTAAGGTCCCAAGATGCATCAAAGTACAAGATTTGATGATTCTAAACCTCCCAGTGTCTGAAATAATGGGATTTAATGTTTTTTAAAGGATAAGTCATAAAGTTCAAAAAGTAGGTCAAGGTGACCTACTTTTAAGTTGACATTGTTTGAGGACCCAAGATGCATCAACTGACAAAGTTTGATGATCATAGGCCTTAAAGTGTCCAAAATATGCCTTCAAATCAATTTAAAAACAAATCCCCGCAAAATTTAAAAAGTAGGTCACCATGACCTACTTTTGAGTTAACATGATGTGAAGTCGTAAGATGCATCAACTTACAAGAATTGATGATCCTAGTCCTTATAGTAAGCAAAATATACACGTTTTTATTAATTGTAAATTTAGGTCAACTTTGAAGTGACCTTGAGACCACGCCCTTTGCCCCAGGGTAATTCCCCGTGCAAATTTTAATCTTCGACATATCCTGATCCTTGTATGTAAGTTTGGTGAAAATCTGCCTGGTGGTTATGGAGAAGAAGATTTTTTAGCAACCAGTACTTTTGGTTTTGTTTTCCTGATTATCTCCCCTTGTTTAAGGGTCCCAACCCTTATTTTAGTATAAATGGTAGCCCTTGGGCCAAGGATACCCTGTGACAAATTTGGTACTGATTGACCAAGGGGTTCTTGAGTTATGGCCCATATTCTAAAAAGTTTACGCACACCGCACAAATGGCCATAGCATTAGCTCTTTGAGCCTTTGGCTCAGAAGAGCTAAACAAGAGGCCCATGGGCCACATCGCTATCAGCCGAGCATTGTGGCTAGGAAAAAGTAGTAATTGGTTTACTATTGAAAAGTTTGAATCCAAAAGTTTGGCCCTGCCCTACCCCCGGGGGTCATGATTTGAACAAACTTGAATCTACACTACCTGAGGATGCTTCCATATAAATATGAGCAATTATGGCTTTGCTATTCTTGAGAAGAAGATTTTTACAGAATTTTCCTATATATTTCTATATAAAACTTTGGTCGGCCATTGTGGCCCCGCCCTACCCCCAGGGGTCATGATTTGAACAAACTTGAATCTACACTACCTGGGGATGCTTCCATATAATATGAGCAATTCTGGCTTTGCTGTTCTTAAGAAGAAGATTTTTAAAGAATTTTCCAATATATTTCTATATAAAACTTTGGTCGGCCATTGTGGCCCTGCCCTACCCCCGGGGGTCATGATTTTAACAAATTTGAATTTACACTACCTGGGGATGCTTCCATATAAATATGAGCAATTATGGCTTTGCTGTTCTTGAGAAGAAGATTTTTAAAGAATTTTCCTATATGTTTCTATGTAAAACTTTGGTCGGCCATTGTGGCCCCGCCCTACCCCCGGGGGTCATGATTTGAACAAACTTGAATCTACACTATCTGAGGATGTTTCCCCATAAGTTTCAACTTTCCTGGCACAGTGGTTCTTAAGAAGAAGATTTTTAAAACATACCACCAAATTTTCACTAATTCTCAATTATCTCCCCTTGAATAAGGGCATGGCCCTTTATTTGAACAAACTTGAATCCCCTTCACCCAAGGATGCTTTGTGGCAAGTTTGGTCGAAATTGGCCCAGCGGTTCTTGAGAAGAAGTCGAAAATGTGAAAAGTTTACGGACAGACAAACGGACGCCGGACGAAATGTGATCAGAAAAGCTCACTTGAGCCTTCGGCTCAGGTGAGCTAAAAAGATGATTGTTCTAACAAAATGACTTCAATTTGTACAAATTTGAATGTAACGTCAGGCGGGTTGATACGTTTTTGACGTAAGTCATTGTGACGTAGGCAACCCATTTTATACAATATAAAGTAAATTTTTTATCCAATCAAATACAGTGTTACAACCAGAATTAAATTATTTCTAGATATTGAAAGCTGGCTTAATTATGTTAATGAGAGAGGATTTATAGAGCAGCAGATAATTTGAATTTTTCATCATGCTCATAGAAGAGTTTCAATTGAATCAACAAACTATTAAGGCCAAAAAAAATAATAGTCTTGTTTCATGCTACCAGCCTGAAAAGGGTAGGTAGGTAGGAAAATTATTATTTTTTTTAATTTAATTTTATTTTTTTCCAATGTTATTTGTTGGATATGAACTATTACAAAACCATATTAAACATGTCATAGGTCAATTTTATTGTTTAAAATTTAATTCCATATCTTTTGATGCACAACTCAAGTAGTGTTTTATGAATTCAAGTCCATATTTAATACTTATGTTTCATGAAATACCACTTGAATATATATATTTTTTTTCACTTTTGAATCATGAAATTTCCAATTTTCCCCCCAAAACTAAATAAAAACTTTAGGGTCGGGTGCAAAAAGATAGAGCAGGTCGGGTATCAGGAAAACAAGACTAATATTTTCATGTTAGAGGAAACAATATTGTTTTTTTTTAATTTTCATTTTGTAGATGTGCATGTATTGTTGAGTAATATTTTTCATCTTTGATCTAATTTCAGAAATTAAAACATTATTTTATACATTTTACAACCTCCAGACAAAGATGTATCAATTATTATGCAAAAATGTAACATTTTAACATGCTAGACATGGTAAATTTTTATGCTGTCTTTAAAAATTCTACTTTTGAAGCTGTGCCTTGTTACATCTACCAATCAGAGATAGCTTTACAATCTCTCTTTAAGCTGATCAGCAAATTCAGTGCTGGCAACTCCAAGGTAATGTTATATTTAGTGCATTTAACACATTGAATCACAAGGAAATAAGAGAATGCTTGAACAATGAGTCTATACATAACACTTATGTATATCACATAACCTGTTGCAATTTGAGAGCAAGCAGGAATTTAAAAAGCGCAATGGAGAGGAAGGAGGTATTGATTATGATCAATATCCTCTGTTCAAAATATATGTAAATTAAAATATAATATATATATAGATGTACCTTCTCAAAATACATGCACCCAATACGGCCAATAGCATAACCCAGATTGATAATACAGTAAAAACTGTCTAATCCGACACCTGTGTCACCTGTCACACTGTGAATTCCAACATAAATTTGTTTTCCCATTTTACACGTTTTACTAATTTTAACGTTATTTTTAAACTTTGCAATCCGGCACACTGACTATTCCGACACAAAATTTGTCTCCCTGTGCTTGTCGGATTCGACAGGTTTCACAGTATTTTCTTGAGAAAAAAACCTTCTCTTGTGTATTAACAAATGCTAACAGGGAATTATTGGTGATTAATGTCACCATGTTTCAGTCTTTAGCATATAGATGATATTACATGCACATCTTTTTTTGAGGGATCATAAACATCCATGATGTACATGGCACATGATCTTCGCAAAAGCATTGTTAATTTAATCATTCTTTGTCCCTCATTGATCATGCATATGTTTCGAATTTCAAAAAAATTTACATGAAGGTTATACATAAACTTCCAATGTTTATGAGAATAAAAAAGTTACGGACAGAATATAACTTTATCACTTTTCCCTCAGTGACCTTGTAATTTCAAAAATTGACCTTGAGGGTATGTATTGACCCATGATCAATCCAGCAAGTTAGGTCACTTGCCAAAAGTATTTTTTGGTTCATGTCTGTAACTTTTCATTGGAAGCCAACTTGAAGCCAATTCTTCTCATAAAGAATGATGATGACATAAGAGTGCATCTTGATCTAACCCAGGGTCATTTTGGAAACTTCAAGGACACTGAGAGAAAAAGTGTTCAAGTTCTGTTGCATATGGCCTGAGGGTGTGTCATGATCTTGACTCGATGTCAAGGTTCCTGGCAGCAAAAAGTCTTAAATCTTTGTCATGTTTGGAACTTCTTTCAGGAAAAACATTGAAATTTCCTACTGGAAACAAACCTGAAGGGTCCTGATTGGCCAATTTTGGGATTAGTATAAACCATAATGTTCTCCATTTAAAGACATGGCAAGAACAGCTAGGAATAAAAAAATTTTTAAGTGACCTTGAACTTCAAACAAATGATCTTGTGTCAAGGTCATGACCATTAACCGTCAGGTCATACACATTCTTTGTTCGAAGTAGGATTAGGAATTTCTCTCCATTCAACTTAAATGCACATCCAGACTTCAAAGGGAAAATTGATCAGAGAAGGGCAGATTTGACAAATTGACTGGAATGCATCAAGCAAATCATTTTTTTTTTTGCTGTCTGTTGGCCCTACACCACCTATAATATTAACTCAGCAATACTGCACCTGATATGACTATACATGTGTCTCTGCTCTGTCTCTTCATGGTTTTGTACGCAGAGTCTGCCAAGGCAAAAATGTGGGGCGGCCTCTCGTAAATTTCCCTCCCTTTGTATTCGTCGACATAATTGGGGTTGTATATGTCCACAGTCTTATATGGGTTCACCGAAACCACCACCTCTCCTATGTATGTGTAGATTTTATTTTTACTGTATCTGAAAATAAAAAAGTTGAATGTTGTACATCTGCAGTACAAAAAATACGTAGACTAATAAAATTATCTGTCTAATTGAATTCCCTAGGAATGATAAACTATAAATGCATGCTGAATTTTTGAGTATATAAGCAAATCTAACAGTTCTACATGTACTTGTTTTTTAATTTCTTGAAATATTATCAGTGTGTAAGATGCATCCTTATATACGTTACATGAGACCTTACATCATGCTTTCAACACAATTTCATTTTTAAAAACAAATAGTTGGCATGGTTGATATGGTCAAATACATTTTTCACATTTTTTAAGTTCACCTAAAAAAAGCTAAAAGGAAGATAATTAATTTTAGGGTTTTAAATTTACTTCAGTATACAGGTATAATTAACTAGAAGATCACATGAACTTCTGAATCAAGAGTGAATTCACGAACTCGTAAAATTCCTTTAACTATGTTAACAGAATACATGCATGGAGCAGACAGATAAAAGCCAGGATTTTATTTGAGAAGGGGGAGGAAATTTGCCTTCACATACTTAAGACGTCAATAAACATTGTAACCCCCGCCTCATGTGAGTCAGGCCCTCAGGGCCTCGATTCTTTGTCACATAAACTCTTTACTTTGTAGACTTTATCTACGAACACGTGCTTGTAGTTTGCTACCTAGCTTAGAATTGTAACAATCTTTCTATTTCTGGTTTTACATACTAGGTATACCTATACTTCCTGCTTTTGATAGCAACCAATGCTGTGTTTTTTCTTTATTTGCAATAGATCCCATTAGCCTACACTAATGAAAAAGATGGACATTTTGTCCTTCTTCATGTTAACTTAAGCCCGCTTTTCTTCCTTAATTAACATATCTATTTAAATGAAAATTTTTTTGTGATCATTACTATCAGTGTACGAAACTCGGAAAAAATTCAGGTGGACCAGGAGGGCTGACTACTCAAAAAGTCTGTCAGCCCTGCTGAAAATTAGCATGCCCGCATAATAAAAATCAATATAAACTTCAGAGTACACACACTCAAACTTGTACATTTTTTTTTCAAATCTAATTGAATTTCTTGCACAGTAAATATTAAGATTATTTTTTTTTCTTTTGATTACTTTCAATATGAAGTTAGGAAAAATAAAACATTAAATACTGTCGTTTTTTCTTCCATTTTTTTTTTTTTTTTTTACATTTATGACCATGATAATTAAATATTTAATAATGTCAACGTTATAGGTATATATTCACACACATTTTTGATGAAATGAGTCTGCTTGATTTAATTGAAAAGAAAAAAAATATTTGCTTAAATTTTGGTACTTAAGAGCAATTTTTAACACTTAACATAATTATAATATTAAACTTATATGTTAAAAGAATTTGAATATATAATTATTTCTATTTAATTATTGATCAGTACATAAAATTATTAAAAGGTGAAAATATTGTATAATATTATTCAATTTTACCTAAGTTTATCCTTGATTTAATCAAAAAATAAAAATTGCTTGAAACAACCAATGAATAAAAACTCAGCATGCTACCTTGGGTGAAAGTTCATATTCATGATATTGTCAGTGTTGAATAATTTATTGGTCTAGAATATACGACATGAACATTATACAAAGATTCTTTTAATTTAACACTTGTGAATGTGTTTGATATCTTTCTGATCCTGTAAGTTTAAAAAAAAATGCTCAATAAACCAGTGGGGAGTAGAAAATATCGTTTCATGGGTGAAAACAGAGGAAATTCAGATTAAAAGCCGATTGTGGTTTTCTACATATCTTTACAGATTTATTGATTAGTTTTTTAATTTTTAGCTGTCTGAGGGAATTATGGCTTGTATTAACGTTGAAATATTTGGTCTTTACCTTCCCAAAACATTAATCTGCAATAAAAAAAATTGGAGGGAATAGGGTAAAATTAGTGCGCCCGAGCGGGCTGATGCGGAGTAAAACTTATACGTCCGCTCCCGATTTAGTACGTCTCGGGCGTGCGGGCGGACGGGAATTTCGTACACTGTTACTATTTATAAACGATAAAAGGTTTTTGCCTCCCTTCCTTTCTATTTGCTGTCAAAAAATTGGATGATGTTGACGTAGAAGCATTAGTTCCCTATTACATTTCTTGTAGCTTTTGAGTTTCATCAGTGCAGATACCTGCATTTACAGGTATATTTACAATGTCACCTATATGTATGTTCAATATTATATTTTTTAAACAACATTCTGAAAAGCCATAGGGTTCAATTTTTTCTTATACATGTTAATGAAGTCTATGATATAAATGTAAGCATCGTGAACCCTTTGAGAGAGAGAGAGAGCATTTCTAGAGATTCCCAGAAAAAAAAAAACATTCAATCTCATATTGATTAATCCACAAAGCTGCATGCCTTCAGGAATGATCGAATCAGGTGTGCAAAGGTGTGATCAGCCGTAGACTATATTTATGTTAAGGTAGATAAAATCAGGTAAATATAACAGAGACCGCAAACAGTTACTGGCCAGGCCAGAAATAGGTTGGTCCAATACACATCTCGTTACTGGTGTGCCCCAGGTGTATCGTAAAGACAGCGATAGACAGGCAGTATTGATCTATCTGATATGTAATGTGTCGGAAAACAATTAGGAAATGGGGGCTACCAAATGGGCAATATCAACTCTTGAATGAACAAATGGCTTATTATAGGTGTAATGGTCATATAAAGATGTATGTTTTCGCATGTTTTATGGTGTTTATACGTTGCTTATGCATTTTCATGCCTGTAACAATTGCAGCTGCTATGTGCAATTGATGTTTTCTGTGTTTTAAAGGGCTGATGTTGAAACATATACATACATTCTATGCAACAAATGTATACATATATACATGCATGCACACACACTGTCAGCATGGTCAGTGATATTTCTAATGCATGATGCATTAACACATAAAAAAAAATGACGGTTGCAGTATTTTTTTGAAATCCTGAATTTTCTTTAGAAGTTAAATACTTCCAATGCACACCAGGGCAAATAAGAGTCACTGTATATTCTTTAAGTTTAAACATGTTAAAAACATACACAAGGCAATGAACGTCCTTCATCAACACAATATGAGTGCTACAAACAGTTACAAAAAGTGTTGTATTTTTCTTATCAACACGTGAACTCTGATGTAGGTTATGCCGTAAATTTCCCCATTCCTGGCTATTTATATCTACTAAAACACTCAGGAAAAGCATGGCTGCACTATGTACAATGTGGTTTTTTTGTGATTTTTTTTACCTTGTCATGTTGTTCTATCTTTAATCATGTTTACATACAATAGTACAAAATGTCTTGTGTATATGGTTACTGTCTAAATATATTACATGTACTCTTATCACCATGCATGAGTGCAACATTCCTGCAACTCTTAAGTATAAATATAAATTTCATAATTTCTGAAATCACTGTAAATGCAAATTACCAAAAAATTAATGCATTTCAGAATCATGATAATTAACATCAAACATTTTACAATTTCAAGAAACTCTTCCCCCCTCAAACGAGTCAAAAGTTTATCAAGGCAAAAGGGTAATAGGATGTAAGTCCCCATTGTTATGTTGGATTACGTACATTAAGTGCACTTGACTTTTCTCTAGAACTTCCCGTTAGTAATAGATATTAAGTATACGCACTTCGGAGAGGCTTATACATGAATGTGTAAACTTGTAAGATGAATAAGCATGCAGAGAGTTGCAGCTATTTTCATATGTAGACATGTAATATAAAGCACTGTTGCTCATCACTAACACATTTATAGAAATTCAAAAAAAAGTTCATTGATTGAAATTTCAAATCATATTTAAGTTAATCCAGTTCCTTTATCAGCATGTTCAGGGAAGTTAAGTACCATGGTATATCTTTTGGATCAGCATTTCTAGTTAACGAGTTTGTGCCTATACTTCCAAATTACTGGCATTATTTTTCAACGGTGAACTTACACATGTAATATGAAAATATCGAACTTAACACATTTTGAACCCCTGTATGGCGACAAGCATGTGTAATTTTGACAAGTTCTTGAAATTAAGAACAATACTAGTCTTCATGGTCTTATACTCATCGTCATGGTCTTGAAACAGAAATTTTGCAGATGAGAATAATGTATGTATGATATCTTAATAACCAATGAAATATTTTTTTTCAAATAGGGTACTCTTGCAAGTGTTTCTCAGAATCATATATATTTTCGTGGGGTCAACTATTCATGGTTTCAGGAAGAAAATATGGGTTTGTTTTTTGGATCTAGTATATGCGGTGTAAAATAAATTTAATTGACATATAGAAAGACATGCACATATCATAATTTTTTCAATGCTCATTCTATATTTCATACAGGACTATGAAGCATGGTAGAATTATTGTCTATTAAGTAGAGTATAGATACTCAGTTACTCAGGTAAACATGGTAAACCAGGCATTCCACCTGATCATCAATCAATGATAGAAAATAAATGTCTGTTACACACCATGATGACCTCAATAAAGTCACACTTTGTCAATATGTACATGTACACGAAAGCATACAGTATTGGCGTGGTACTTATTCCTATGTTATTCATGTTTATTTAGAGCGGAAGTTGTGGGTTTAAGAACGAAGTGGGTATAATTAAACCAGTGTTTTTACGGGAAATATGTTAAAGGAAACATCGGAAAAATCATGTTGATTAGTCTTTATTCATTAGTAATAACACATGAGTAATATATAATCATTTTTCTTCATTTTTACATGTTTTAAGTAAATAATGTAATGTGTAATTGGAAAAAAGAAGATATGATATGAATTAAGTTTTTTTTTTAATCCATGCACTTGCTTTGACATGAAAATATGGAATTTTAATTTAATTTTTTATTTTTAATTGTTTGACGGATCAAAACAAAAAAAAGACATTTTATACACGTATACACAACCTTACTTTTTCGAAAAAAGGGGGAAATGAAATTTTTTTCATTGGAACACTGTGTTTAGTTCAATTTAATTAAAACAAACCACATATGTAAGAATGCAGGTTCACAATGGGTACCGGTTCATCATGTTCGCAAGACCTTTACAATGATCTGTTAGTGTAACCCGATACAAGGCCACTAGGCGTGGTTAAATACCTTCAACTTCTGTCAACAGATTTGTTCTCATGAATGAAATGCCGTAAAACACATGTGTTCCTTGAGCCGGCACATGTATATTTGCAAATAAAATGAAATTTCTGCACCTCGTCGGCGAAAATGAAAATGAATATTCGGTGTTTACGAAAATACTTACCGCAGTTTTAAATTTTCCATAAACGCATCAAGCGTTAAATCATGCAGCAAAACAAAGTCCCCGACCCCAAACTCGGGGCCTTCGTGAATACTCCCAGCCATTTCTACACAGATTTCTTGTGATTTCACATATTATTAATTCAAATAAGAAATAATCAGAAACTCATACTGATTAACGGAGATAAGAAAATTATTAAGTAAGTCGTACGGGTGTTACGCTTAAGAAGTTAGTTAACTCGTACTTCTTTCTGTCGAAAGCATTAACGGCGCGACTGTCAAATGGGGCATTTAGCTATCGGCATAATGATATCAAAATTTGATAGCCTATAAATAATCACAATTAGGAAAAATTCTACTGATAAACTTCTCAAATCAGTCTCCGACTCGTTTTTCCGATGTTTAATACCTCAGTGCAGTAGACCTACAGATATCACAAGTTTGCAATTACTAGATTTAGACAGACACACACCCCTCTCTTATATGTCTCTGATTTAGGTCTAGACCGATTCATAAAATAACAAGTTCTGATTCTCCCGTATGGAGCTAATATATATTCATGGCGAAGTTTAAAGTTTCTCAAATGCAAATCTAAATTCAAGGTGAAGATTTTGAGATAACAAGCAAATTCAAGGAATTGTGGTCCCCCGCTTTCGGTATCTTTGTGGGTGAGATGTCATTTTATAATGAAATATTGTGTGTAATATAAACACCCTATCATATGATATGTCATTTATTTAGAAATCATCACTGAACTCCAAGGTCAAGGTCAAAGGGTTAAAGTTCTTGGTATCCAATGAAAAGTCTAATTCAAAAGGATTGCATATTTGAAGTATGAAGTCCCTAGCCCTTACCATTCAAAAGTTATGGTAAAGGTTAAAGTTTTTTCATAAGTTCAAAAAATATCCAAGGTCAAGGTCAAAAGGTCAAGGTTGTTGATATCAAATGAAAGGTCTTGCCACAAAGAATATGTATTTGAAATATGAAAGTCCTAATATCTACTGTTCAAAAGTTGTGGCCAAGGTCAATGTTTTTGAAAAGTAGGTCTAACTCCAAGGTCAAGGTCAAAGGGTCAAAGTTCTTGCTATCAAATGAAAGTTCTTCTTGATCACAAGAATTACATATATGAAGTATGAAAGCCCTAGCCTTTACCATTCAAAAGTTAGGATCAAGGTTAAAGTTTTTACATAATTACGGAAATCTCAAAGTTCAAGGTCAAAAGGTCAAAATTGATGGTATCTAGTGAAAGGTCTTTTCACAAAAAAATATACCGTAGTATTTGTGAAATTTGAAAGTCCTAGTATCTACCATTCAAAAGTTATGGCCAAAGTAAAAATTTGGAATGTTTGTGTAAAAGTTGGTCAAACTCCAAGGTCAAGGTCAAAAGGTCAAATTTGGTGGTACCCAAAGATAGGTCTTATCACAAGGAATATACATGTGAAATATGAAAGCCATAGCTCCACTAAATCAAAAGTTATGGGCAAGGTTAAAGTTTTTGAGGCGGACGGACAGACTGACGGACAGACGAATGAGATTTAATTTCCCCTCGCTTTTGCGAAAGCTGGGGACAAAAATAATTGTGTTTGTGAAACAATGATGGCCCCGTATCATGGCCTTATGGCAACATAGCGAAGATTAAGCTTTCTCTAATGCAGATCAAATATGTTGGTACATTAAGTATGGCCTGTTTACAAGAAATACAAATGTGAAAAAATATAAAACCCAAGCATCACCTGTTCAAAGGTTATGAAAAAAGTTAACATTTTTAAAGGTAGGACAAACTCCGGGGTCAAGGTCAAAGGGTCAATATTGTTGGTTTCTAAACAAAGGCCTTGTCTCAAAAATTACACGTCGGAAGTATGAAAGCGCTGGCCCTTACCGTGCAAAAGTTATGACCAAGGCTAAAGTTTGTAAATGTAGATCAAACTCCAAGGTCAAGGCCAAAGGGTTAAAGGTGTTGATATCCAACGAAAGGTCTTGACACAAGGATAACATATGTGAAGTATGAAAGCTCTAGCCCTTACTGTTCAAAAGTTATGGCCAAGGTTAAATTAAAAACAAAAAAGTAGGTCAAACTCCAAGGTCTAGGTCAGAGGGTCAAATTTGTTGATATCC